>NC_135501.1:76887148-76969648 GCF_052857255.1 Amblyomma americanum | reverse complement strand
GGCTGGCAGCCTGTTTTACACATAATTTTAGACAAAGGGGTATAGTTATAAGGCTGTAGTTATTCTTCATGCGTCCGGAATGAAAATAAACAAAAAATTGGAACGTAGAACATCAGTATAATCTGCTCCACGCTGCGTGGAAAAGAAAATTATTCTAAAGGGCTAAGAGCCATTCTGCATTTGGGAATGCTGGATACCTTCTTTGCTCGGGAAGGTTGCCGGCTGTAGACTTTGCGCTGCTTCCCATTGCTACTGGGCAGTGTTGGTGGTGGGCTGGCGAGCTATAGACTCTGCCTCCAGAGGCTAGAAGAGCTCTCGAGTGCTGCCGACGTTTTATTTTCTCCATCTGCGGTTTTAGGGAACATGCCAACAATTCTTGTTAAAAATCACGGTGAAATTTTCGAGAAAATAGACGCAAAGTGTTTCGACCACCACTAACAAGAAGAGCAAAAATTGGTTGCCTATTTCGGACTCATGCGGACTACATTCTTGCGTGGGAGGCCTCAGATCCCTTGTCAATACTGATGGTGGGTCTGAGACCCCCCAGACTTCATCACTGACTGTTTCCCGGCGCGCAACGATGCGGTAGAGGTAATTTCCATCAGTCGCCGCTAGTATTCATGGTTTATGATGTGTGGGGTATAACTTCCCAAAGCGACTCAGGCTATGAGGGACGCCGTAGTGAAGGGCTCCGGAAAATTCGACCACCTGGGGTTCTTTAACGTGCACTGACATCGCACAGTACACGGACCTCTAGAATTTTGCCTCCATCGAAAATCTACCACACCGCAGCCGGGATCGAACCAGCGTCTTTCGGGCCGGCAGCCAAGCGCCATAACCACTGAGCCACCGCGGCGGCTCTGCCGCTACTATTTAGCGCATGCGCAGGTCGGACATGTGAAAGGCTGATTACTAGCGTGTGATCTGTTGCCGGATTTAAATGAAGGAGATTTATTTACTCATTTATTTATTTTAATAGCCTCAGCCCCCAAAGGGTATTAGAGAAGGGTACAAGGAAAAAAGAAAAACACGTACAAAAGAAGAATGTGCCGAATTGTTACCAAATAATAATGGCGCTATTACAAAAGGTGGGCAATGAGTGCGGACTTAAATTGTGGGGCAGCCACAGTTGAGGCAATGAAGGAGGAAAGGCGGTTCCACTTTGTGTAAGTTTTTGGCAGGAATGAGTTGGAGGACATTGGTTCGGCAAAAGGGAATTGCTACCTTTTAACCGATGGCCAGTGCGAGATGCTGCTTATGAAGGCTGAACAAGAAGTTCACTTTTATTGATTACCTCTACTAAATATTTAGTAAGGAGCCTTGTCGAAGCGATGCATGAATGATGACAAAGAAATTTGATAGGATTTCGGCGTTGTTCCAGGAAAGAATTCTGTATTCCATCGTTCTAATTAATCTGTATGTTTATAATTTATACCAGGAGTGATATGCCTGAACGACTGATAGGAAAACTGTGCTTGAAAGTGCCACTAGTGGTTTTCCCAGGAATTTAAATTAGCACATGTGGCTAAATTTCTTTGGCGGGGGATGGGGAGGTATATTCAAGGTAGAAGAGAAGCGGTAGTCATTTTAAATTGTTTAATTATTATATTTTTGTTTACAACTGCATTGCTATTACTGATGAGGCTTCTTCTTTTTCAGTCAGAGCCGCAGTTGCTCTGTCTCTGTAAGGTCAGCCTTTTTGCTAAAGCGCAATCAGCTTAGCCAACTTCAATATAGATTTTTTGCCACTATGGTCCCCAATTAAACATTATTAGAAAACCAGTCAGATTTCCTTCATTCTTTTTTCGATGAAAATGAAGGGTCATTTAGTGTTAGTCTTGATGTTGAGAAAGAGTTTAATGCTGTGCATATGATATCCTCTCTGAAAATCTTTCTCGCTATGGCTTCCGTGGTCCTTTTCTGATGTTAATAAAACTGTCTGTCTGAGCGGCCTCAAGTGGTGGCACTTTGACCTTTGCAAAGCGTAATTTTAATTTTACATAGCGGTGTTCTGCTGGGATCCATCTTATAACCTCTCATTTGACCTTTATATTAGTGACCTCTCCAGTTTTATAACTTCATCACAGATTTATCAATACGCGGTTGACACCCTGCTCATCTCCACTAATGCCGATTTTTCATGTGTACTCCAGAGAATTCAACATGACGATACTAAGCTGTATGATTGGTTGCAATCTAACTTGATTGAAATTAACTTCTTGAAATCGCAGCCCGTGTGCTCTAAATTCAGCACAAACTTGTCCGAAATGAAGGATCTGTTTTATTGCACAGCTCCAGTTCCACATCATATTCGTGCTACCCCACTACGTGTCGTACCTATATAAAATATCTGTATATGCACAGACGGCGATTTTTCCTGGAATACACACATGGCTCATCTGAGCAAGAAGCTCAGAGGCGTGGCATGCTTGTTGTAAGCTATGAATAAAGGCCTCCCTGCCGTTTGCCTTTAGACGTTAAATAGCCTAGTGTCCGGGATATGCTCTGGTTAGGTATGGCATGTGCTGTTTCTCTAACTGTTCTGATGCATGAAAAAAAAACAGGATAAATTGTATTTCTAAAAGCTGATAAAATGCTATATATTTAACACCCAAAATTTTACAAAGTTAGAAGGGTTTACGTGCGGGCTGTTTGGTGGTTCATACTTATTTTAAACAACGCAAGAGGCGCGGACGCAGAAAGGACACACAGGGCAGTGCTGTATGGGTCCTGTGTGTCCCTTCTGCGTCCGCGTCTTTTGCGATGTTTAAAAGAATTTACAAAATTTGTTCCTCTCCTCTGGTTTTCCTTTCTTTGACACCTTGTTCAAACAAATTACTGTAATGTTGTATTTGTGGAGGTGTGATGTTAAATGTTATAACAAGAGGCAATGACGGAGCAGGGCCGAGGAGAAACGCAGGACTGCTTTATTTCACAGACAACAGACTATATAAAGGCTGCTTGCCTGTTGATGTCATACAAAAAATCCAATCACAATGGGCATATGTCAGCCCAGCGCGTCTTGTCATTAAGTTAGAAATGTTGAAACAGTGCCATTGCGAAAAATTCATCGATAGGTTTCCCCTAGCGTGCAAGCCCATTTTGTTGAATACATAAGATCATACTGTGTACTACGGGGCCACTCTGCGCCCAGCCGGCCGGGAAGGCGACCTTCCGTGCCACCTACACGCAGGCGCTATGCCTGTTTCACATGCAAGCGAAAATGCCAGCGAATCCTGTCGCCGCGACGGAAAAACCTGTTTCGACCCGTCGCGGCGGCTCGGCCGGCCAGAGCGAAGGGGTTCCAACAAGTTGGAAATTTTCGTAGCGACAGCGCGATAGCTCCGCCCTCTGACCAATGACTGCACGGCGGAAAAACCACGTGACAAGAAGAGGATTTGTGCGGGAAATACAATGTTTGCTACACGTGCTTCCGACACCACGGCAACATGTCGCGTGGACTTTTCAATGAGGCGCTTTTCATCGAAGTGTCGAAGCGTCCGCTTCCATGGGACGTGAAAGACGACAACTTCCGCAAGAAGTGAACCAAAGAATCCCTGTGGGAAGAAGTGAGGGACGCACTTCGGGAAATTGACGATACAGGTAAGTGAAAGCACGTTTTGTGGCGAGCTCGACGATCGTCAGCCATATTTTTTATTGTGCAGCCAACAAATTTTCAACGTCACTCTGGCGGGATTCTGCAGCCTGTAAAAATCAGTTTCATGTCCCCGCGCATTCCTGCGTACTGATCGGTATTTTTTTCGGCGCGCCGGCTATTGTGCGTAGATGAGCTGTATGAAAATTGTCGGCATCACGCAGCCGTGAGCAAATGTTTTGGTTCTTAAGACACGCTAGCAGCATCGTTTTGTACCCTTCACTTTAATCGTGAAATGCACGACGTGCACGTTTTCATGTTCTCAGCTTCGTTTGTAAATGCGGGAGCCGACCTTTCCCAGGCGTGAAGTTAATCCGGACGCTCAGAGCCTAGTAAAATCGTCTCTTGTGTGTATGCACCTAGCGCGAGCGCTCCGTCCCGCGGCAAAGGGCCGCTCATCGTGGTCTTCTACGTACCATTAATCTGCCGGTTCTGACCCGCGCAAAATCATCTCCTGCGTGTCCGCAAAATAAAGACAGAAAATTGAAATATTCATCATGCGTGTGCCTCAGTTCAGTCATGCATGCATGCAAAATCAGTAAAACTGCCTTTTAGAAGAAAAAAAACAACTCTTGCTTTCGTACTAAATCCTGTGTTGTAAACATTTTCTGTAATTATTTTCTTGTATGCTAACAGATGAGAATTTCTACATGTTCATGCTAAACTTTGGGCCATATGTCTGCCATTGTTTGTTTGTTATTTTGCTTGTTTAACGTTATGCTCTATACTGCTCCATATTTCAGTAACAGTTGAGGAAATCATTGCAGGCTGGAACAATCTTAAAGACACCTACAGGAGGAAAATTAAACATGAAAAAGGCAGCAAGAAGAGTGGATCAGGAGCATGCTATGACGGCCTAGCCTTATTTAAAGCAGATGGAGTTCCTGAGGGATTCGATGGAAACGAGAAGGTAAGCAATGACTGATATTATTGTTGAACTAAATGTGTAAATGACAGCACATAACATCCTGTACATTCTACCCAGGAGGTTCTACAACCTTCATGCACTGAGCAACGTGCAAGTGGCCAGCGCAGCACCTGAGACGAGCCACACTAATTGCAGCCCAGCATCTCCAGGCTCAAAAGAACTGGAAGCCTCTGCGAATGAATTTGAAAGTATATTTCAAGTCGCAGGCCATCCCGATGAAGCAGGGCCATCCTGTGCTGCAGCTACTGCACCAGAGGTTACGCCACTTAGAGGTAACAAACGACAGAGGAAAAGGCGGCAGGAAGTGGAAGATGCCGACAGGGAGCTTCAAGCCGTGCGAACTGCAATTGCAGCGCACAGGCCAATGAACGCCTGCAGCCATTTCCTACTTTCCCTGCGGCCGCAATCGGAGGCAACTCCACAGCACATGCTTATGCATCTAAAGATGAAGTTGCTGCACATTTGTGAATTGTACAGCCAGGGTGAATACACTGCTAACCTGGCTGTACATCAGCAAACAATAAATGAACAATAATTTTTGCATGTCTGTTTATTTTTTGCTGCAGATGTTCTACCACAAACACTCATAAACATTAAAGAAGCATACACGTCACACATACATACAAGAATTCTACACAAATATATACAGTAGTCAATGTAATAAGAAAGTTTATGATAGAGACAGTAGCGCACAGCAGTGGGGCGTCCAGCCAGTAATGAAACAGGAAATAAAGAAAGCCTTAGGAGCAGTGCAAAAGGGAAAAGCAGCTGGTGAGGACCAAGTCACAGCAGATCTGCTGAAAGACGGAGGGGAGATTCTGCTAAAAAATCTAGCTACCCTGTATACCCAATGCTTTATGACCTCGACCGTACCAGAAGCTTGGAAGAACGCAAACATTATCTTGATCCAAAAGAAAGGTGACGCCAAGGACTTGAAAAATTACAGACCGATCAGCTTACTGTAGCCTACAAGGTATTTACTAAGGTAATCGCTAATACAGTCAGGGCAACCTTAGACTAATCAACCAAATAACCAGGCCGGCTTTCGTAAAGGATATTCCACAATAGATCATATTCACACTGTCAATCAGATGATGGAGAAATGCGCAGAATATAACCAACCCATATATATAGCCTTCATTGATTATGAGAAAGCATTTTACTCAGTGGAAACTTCAGCAGTTATACAGGCATTGCAGAATCAGGGCGTAAAAGATCCTTATGTCGAAATACTGGAATATATATACAGAAAGTGTACAGCTACCACAGTCCTCCATAATGTCAGCAGTAAAATTCCAATAAGGAAGGGCGTCAGGCAGGGAGACACGATCTCGCCAACGCTATTCACCGCCTGTTTACAGGAGGTATTCCTAGTCCTGAATTGAGGACAGTTGGGGATGAGAGCTAGTTAATGAGAATACCTAAATAATCTGCGATTCACTGATGGCATTGCCTTACTGAGTCACTCAGGACGTGAACTGCATATCATGATTATTGAGTTAGACAGGCAGAGGAGAACGGTGGGTCTAAAATTAACATGTAGAAAACCAAAGTAATGTTCAACAACCCAACAAGGAAACAGAAGTTCACAATTGGCAGCGAGGTGCAGGAAGTGGTAAAGGACATCTACTGATATCTACTGAAATCTACTACTGAAATGATATTATCAGCATCAAAACAAGATGCAGTTGATATTTAAAAAAACAAGTTCTTTATTTCTTAACAAGGTGATGGTTCGGGCTAGTGGGTATGCGTTATGATCCATAGCGCAGCAACAAAACAGGGGACAAACACAAGCGCTAAACTTCCACTACGGCTTTATTTGGTGCACATAGAATTTATACAAGAAGTAAAGAACGATACCAGTCAGATTAGACAAGATACTTTGTGAACAAAGCTTAAAAATCACATGCAATACATTTCACCGGTTAGCATACTGCTCCGAGGCTAAAAATGCCATATCTTTCTGTGTCAGCGACAATGACGGACTGCTGACACAGCTTCCAGGTCCAGCTCTTTCGATTGCGGAAGCCTCGATAATTTCCCTTGTTAACCTATCGGCATTTCTGCCTATCACCTCGCATTCTTTAAAACCAGGCTTGCATTTATGAGCACGACAGTGCCGTGCCAAATTGCTGGAACCGCCATCCCTAACTTCCCTATGGTGCTCGCTTAACCGCTCATTAAGGCATCTGCCTGACTGCCCAATGTACGCCTTGCCGCATGAAAGCGGGATACTGTAGACTATATCTTCAGTACACTGCACGAAAGGGCTTCTATGCCGAATCGTGCAACTATTCTGAAGCCTGCTGTCGGGACAGGTGGCCTTGCAAATGCGGGACAATTTTTCTGGTGCAGACATATACACCTTCACTCCCACTTTTTGTGCTACCTTCTTGAGGGAGTGTGACAGCTTGTGGATATATGGCACCACCACTACCTTGTTGCCCCCTTCGCCATCAGTTCCAGTATTCTATCCACCACGCGAACCGGGTGTGCAAGATCTTACGATCAGAGTGGCAAAGGCAAGGCAGACTTCACAGAGATGCTCTCCACGCTCAAGTTATCCAGCAGCACACAAAGCCTTGGGACAGACGTCGGCAGTGAAGAGAGTACTGCAACCTCATAGATTGGACAGCCGAGAAACTTTGGACAAACAGCTTGCGGAACCTGCGTGCAGTTAAAAAGAGCAGGCAGCCGGTCCAGAGTGCAAAGGTCCACATGTTCGGGAACGTCGAGGTCCCGGAATTTGTGCAACGAACCCTCAAGCTCGGACCCAAGTACGCAGTGCAACCGAAGAAGAGTGCGCCAGAGCTCCTGTCATTCGTGAAACATGTGTCCAGCCGTGCACCCTCGTCAGAGAAAGAATGGTGTAATGTCGAGGGTTTGGAAGTGCTCACCAAGTGGAGGCCCACAAGTACCCCCGTTCCGGTGAGAAGGGTCATCTCGTTTCTAAAGGACAACAGCCTTTGCGCCCTTCCTACTGACAAAGAAGGTGGCTTTGCTGTTTTTCCATGGGATTTGTACGGTAAGAAGGCGCGTGAGGCAGTTGATTCTGTTTTTAATCAGCAGCAAAGTGTGTCTTTGAGAAAGGTAAAAGCACAAGGAAAAAGGTTATGTTTACAGCTTGAATTGTCTAGGCTTGCGCTCTCAGTCCAAAAGGCGGAAAAACTTGGTCTCGATATGTTTTTTTCAGTGAAGACGCACAAGCCTGAAGCACCGTTCCGTGTCATCATATCTGAACGAGGGACGTGGCAGAAGGAGATAGAGCTATGTCTGCAACGACATCTCAAACTTTTAAGCGTTGATGATTCTTTTCTGATTAGAAGCTCAGAACAAGTGGTTTTGTTTCTAAAAAAACTTGAAGAGCAAGATGTGGAATTTTTTTCAATAGATGTGAAAGATCTATATTACTCCCTGCCACATCAGCAGCTTTCAGAATGTATCGAAGACTGCATTCATCGCTTTGGTGCTGTTGGTTTTCAGAATGGATCAGGTGTGTCTGTTGACGGGTTTTTGAGTGTATTGTCTCTGTATCTGAAGTCGACTTTTGTTAGCTGGAATCAGGAGATATTTCTGCAAAAGGATGGAGTATGCATCGGCTCGTGCATTGCTCCAGCGCTCAGTGACCTCTACCTTGCTAATCTAGACAGGCGACTGCAAAATAAACTGGATGTTGCTGTTGTCATTCGGACGTTTAGATATGTTGATGACTACCTAGTGGTCCTTCGTAATAGCCATAGAGATGTTTCTGTAACAGCCGCGACCGCTATTTCTACCTTCTCTGAGTGTCTGTACCCTCCGAAGATCACCCATGAGCTTCCGGTTGAGGGCACTATTCGGTTTCTTGACCTAAAATTGGTTACTGGACAGCAGGTTTGTTGGATGTATGAGCCCAGAGCTGAGAAGCCCCTATTACCCTTTTCGTCTGCGCATACGAGGCTGGTCAAGCGAGGGGTCGTGAAGACGTGCTTTTCAAATGCAGTTAGCAAGTCCTGCGCATGCTTGATGAAAAGTAGTTTTTATAAGCAGGTGGACCGCCTCCGAGCAGCAGGATTCGCCAGACACTTATTAGTTTCGGTTGTTGAGAGCTTGCATCAGCAGGAAAAGGCCAAGAAGACTGGAACTGATGGCGAAGGTGGCAACAAGGTAGTGGTGGTGCCATATATCCACAAGCTGTCACACTCCCTCAAGAAGGTAGCACAAAAAGTGGGAGTGAAGGTGTATATGTCTGCACCAGAAAAATTGTCCCGCATTTGCAAGGCCACCTGTCCCGACAGCAGGCTTCAGAATAGTTGCACGATTCGGTATAGAAACCCTTTCGTGCAGTGTACTGAAGATATAGTCTACAGTATCCCGCTTTCATGCGGCAAGGCGTACATTGGGCAGTCAGGCAGATGCCTTAATGAGCAGTTAAGCGAGCACCATAGGGAAGTTAGGGATGGCGGTTCCAGCAATTTGGTCGTGCTCATAAATGCAAGCCTGGTTTTAACCAATGCGAGGTGATAGGCAGAAATGCCGATAGGTTAACAAGGGAAATTATCGAGGCTGCCGCAATCGAAAGAGCTGGACCTGAAAGGTACGTCAGCAGTCCGTCATTGTCGCTGACAAAGGAAGATATGGCATTTTTAGCCTCGGAGCAGTATGCCAACCGGTGAAATGTATTGCATGTGATTTTTAAGCTTTGTTCACAATGTACCTTGTCTAATCTGACTGGTATCGTTCTTTACTTCATGTATAAATTCAATGTGCACCAAATAAAGCCTTAGTGGAAGTTTGGCGCTTGTGTTTGCCCCTGTTTTGTTGCTGCGCTATGGATCATATCTTTATTTCTTAACAAAATTTGAGTAATCATGGCAAAATAATGCATGAACGTTGTGCATGTTGATGTTTGCAAACCACCGAATCCAACCGGGAGCTCGTATACTTTGACAGCAACACTGAGATTCGCAGCGGCAGTAAACGCTGGTAGAGTGAACTAGAAGATAAAGTTTGTCAAACGCCTATGCCGCCTGTGTATCGAAATTGAGGCAAAAAGAGGGTAATTTCCGCTAAGATCGCTGCGAACGTTATCCTTTCCTAGGTGCCTTTTTAAGGGCGGAGAGCGCGCGCTGCGTGGCGTAGTGGTTTCACTTTTCACGCGGAAGACCAGGGTTCGATTCCCGCTGCACGAACAACATTTTTTTTCACTTTATTTCAAATCACAGTTTTAGTGGAAACAAGCCATGGTAGCAAAAAAAAAAAAAGGAAACCGAAACCGAAATTTGTGAAGCGGCGCCTTGCTGCTACCGTCAAAATATAACGGCCCAAAATCTCCGTGCCACCTGCAGCGCCAACTTTGAATGCGCGTTAAGAGCACACCCGACGTTACTCTCCAAGCTCCGATCTGTGCTTTTAGCAGATGGGTAAGACAAACACTCCTTTCAAACAGTGCTCAAAATTGTTTCGTTCAGCTTGACGTCTGCGAGCTTCACAGAGTGCGCCACGCAGATGTACGCTGTCACTTAATGACGGCAAGCTGTGGGGCGCGAGTTGATGCATGACTGAAAAAACTTCGGCGCAATGAAAACGACCGAAGAAAGAAAAAGATAACACAGGCGCACACAACCAAGAAGAGGTCCGGAAGAAGGAGAGGTCCGGAGGTCCCAAGGAAGCAACGAAAAACGCTGAGGTGGACGTGGCTGCCCCTGTTCCCACAGGCGGGCGTGGTCTCACTGGGCGGTGACTGCTCGTATCACTAGCTTCTGATTGCTTGATTATCTTTCGCTTTTGCAGGGCGCTTGCAGGTCGCTAGGGGCACATGTCGACGTTCTCTCCTGGCCAGGGGAACTCCCCGTGGTCGGCCAGCCTCCCCCCTAACCAACTCCCCCTGGACGCCTTCTTTCGGGGTGGCGTCGGCACTATTCCCGTGGCCTTGGTTCCATCGGATGGTGGCACCATTCGACTCAATAACCCGGTTGCGGTTCAGACTGCGCTACAGGCGATTACGCCTCACTTCTTAAAAATCTGCGATGTCCGGCAGTACGGCAGAGGAGGCGTGGTGTGCAGGTCGGCCGACCAGGCCTGCATCATGGATTTGTTAACGTGCACAGCTTTTGGAAGCCAGTCGGTAAGCGCATTTATACCGCCGCACTTGGCGTGCTCTAAAGGGCTGGTGCGAGGGGTTGACCTACGCCTTAGCCCTAAGGAAACGCTAGAGAAACTCTCCTCCGCAGGGTTGATTTCTGTACATCGGTGCACTCGGGTCGTTGAGGAAACAAAACTTCCAACTGAAACGGTAATTGCCACCTTTGCGGGTTTTCCTGTCCGTCTGAGTTGAAGGTGTGGCCCCTGGTTTTCAGGATCGATCCGTATTCTTCAAGGCCACTTCAATGCCGCAACTGCTGGAGGTTTGGCCACAGCGCGAACGCCTGCAAGTCGAGCTCAAGGTGCAGTGTGTGTGGTGGTAATCATGACCGTGTAGGAAGGTGTTCAAAAGATGAGATGTGTTGCTTGTGCAGCGGTAGTCACTCCGCCACATATTCTAATTGTCCTGCAAGGGCTGAGGAGGTTAAGGTGCTGGAAGTGTTAGAAAAGCGCCGGTGCTCAAGGCGCGAGGCTATGGCTATTGTTAAGGAAATGACGTACGGGTACTCAAGTGTGGCAGCACGGCAGACGAGTGCGGTCGTGGATTCAAGCCTGTCAGATGCGATTGCTACAGCGGTTGAAAAGGCAATGGCCAAGGTCATGGATCGGCTAGTGAATTCAGTAACAGAGTGCATATCGCAAGTCATGGTGGCGCAAATGACCTCTTCAATAATGACCTCCAATGCTGCGTTGAAGTCATCCGTGGATCCTGCAGTACCTACTGAACTCAGTGCGGAGATGCCTTCCCTTGTTTCAATGCAGCCGCAAAAAGAGCGCACGCCTCCAACTCATGTACCTGAAGTCACGTCCGGAGCAATTGATGGGTGTGTTGAGCTGATGGAGCTCGATGCTCGAGCTCAGAAACGTAGCCGGTCTCCTTTGGCCGTTGCTGGTCCGTCTAACTCCCCTCAATCCAAAACAAAAAAAAGTAATTCAGGAAAAACTGGTCACCACAGCATTTTGGAAAAGGCAGTTGCTGCTGCAGATCTCTCGGCAGAATAGGGTCTCTGAGAGTGCTGCAGTGGAACTGCCGTTCCATTCAATCAGCTTTCACTGATTTAGTAACACTTTCAAATCGATTTTCTCCTCATGTCATTGCGCTTCAAGAAACCTGGTTGTCGAAAGAGTTTTCATTTCAAATGGAACATTATCGAATTTTTAGAATGGACCGCCCATAAAGGTGGGGGGGGTTTGCTTCTGCTGGTTTCATCCAGATTCTGTCACAAGGCACGATTGGTGTTTCAGCGGGTGGACGCTCATTGCGAAATTCAGGCAGTGGATCTTTCAGTTCCTGGTTTCC
The DNA here is from genome assembly GCF_052857255.1 of Amblyomma americanum. Taxonomy (NCBI): domain Eukaryota; kingdom Metazoa; phylum Arthropoda; class Arachnida; order Ixodida; family Ixodidae; genus Amblyomma; species Amblyomma americanum. The sequence goes on along the minus strand of NC_135501.1, from coordinate 76,957,639 downwards.
ATCCCATTACTGTCGCAAATGTATATTTTCCATCTGGGGTTCATGACACACGGCCATTAGATTCCTTACTCTCTGTCAGCAGATCACATGTGTTGCTTGTTGGGGATTTCAATTCGCATCACTTGACTTGGGGTTATCGAACAGACCAGTGCGGTTTGCGTTTATGGGATTGGGCTTGTGTGAATAACCTAAACTGTCATAACTCGGGTTTTCCAACATTTCTCCGTGGGCACTCCCGATCAGCATTGGATTTAACGTTTTCAACCCCAGGGGTAGCAGTTTCCTCCTGGACTCCGGTTGACTCTGCAACAAACAGTGACCATTTCCCACTCACTTTTGACATTGTGTGTCCGATGACTTCTATCGGCGGATTCAGTTGCACCCTAGTCGATTACAACAAGTTCAAAAGTTCACTCAGTTCAGAACTACACTCTTTGCCGAATTTGTCTCAGGAGAGCAGGGTGTTAGGCTTATGCTCTATTTTAGATCGGGTACGGAGGCAATCAGAGTTTACAGTGTGCGATAGCGTAGGCACTTCTCAGAGCCCTTGGTGGAATGCAGAATGTTCAAAGGATTATAGGCGGCGCAAGGCAGCCTGGAAGAAACTTATTCAATGTCCCCGGAATTGGACCGATTATAAGTTTCTTGCAGTTACCTTCAAGCGCACACTCGCTAGGGCAAAAGAAAAATATGATGAAGAGAATTATGACCATCTATCAAAATCTAATAACAGACAAGCCTTGTTTCGCTTTCTGAGGTCAAGGAACAGGCTGCCACCGCCTAACAACATTCCCCCTTATGTGCTGACTCCAGTAGAGCTTGCCAGGTCATTAGAAGAAATTGGCAAATGCTTGGAACACCGTTTTTCGGCTGCGTTCTCTCGCCCATACTGCTTGGGAATCACTATGATGATTTCCTTAATGTCTCGGTTTCTGAGCTCTCCCAGGTGATAAATCGGTTACCTTCTGCAGCTCCTGGTCCTGACCGTGTCACCTCTGCGATGATTAAAATACTGTTCGACGAATCCCCCAATGCTATATTGGAGCTGGTAAATTACTCTATTAGAACACCATGGATCCCGGATGTATGGCGTGTTTCCACAATTATCCCGGTGCTTAAAAAGCCAGGCGAATGGTTGGTCTTACACAACATTCGACCAATTTCATTGACATCGAATCTGGTGAAATTGGTTGAACGCGTGCTGTATGGACGAATCATGCCCATTATTACTGAAAAGGGACTACTTAACCCCTGTCAGATTGGTTTCAAGCCTGGGTGCTCTATATGGTGTGCGCATACTGACCTCGAAAGCCGTGTCCGACTAGCGCGCCGGCGTCGGCAGTATGCTGCGCTGGTAACTCTAGACATCTCGAAAGCATATGACAGTGTCGAACATGGGCCTCTGATGTACAGACTACGTGCTCTGGGCTTGCCAAGTTATTTTGTGGAATGGGTGTCAGCTTTCCTGGCTGACAGATAATTTTATTGTTGTCAACGCGGAGTTTCTACCAGGAAATTTCATCAATCTAGAGGTGTGCCTCAAGGTGAAGTTCTCTCCCCTGTTCTATTCAACCTCTTACTCAGTTCGATTCCGACTTGCCCTGACGTGACTACGTACGTGTATGCAGACGATATAGCTTTCTTTGCTGCTGCGAGTGATTTACATTCTGTGTATATGGTTTTACAGTCATATTTAAATTCTCTTGACAGATGGTTATCTGAATTACACTTAAGTCTTAATGTAAACAAGTGCGCTTTGTTAACTTTTCCGGTTACTCAACAGGTACACATTTCATTGTCTTATCGTCATCATGTCATTCCTCAGGTATGTTCCCTAAAGTATCTCGGGGTAACTTATGACTCCTCTCTCTCTTGGCGGTCACATATAGATCAGGTTGCTGCGAAAGGGATTCGGGCGGTAGGCCTTCTGCGAAGTATGAGTAGCCCTCGCTGCGGTATGCGCAGACATGCTCTGCTGCTGATTTATAAAATGTATATCCGGCCAATCTTGGAATTCGGTTGCGTTTTGTTTTCTGGAGCAGCTGCATACAAACTGCGCCCACTTCTGCTCTTAGAGCGAGAAGCTCTGCGCCTGTGTTTGGGTCTCCCTAAATACATGTCAAACAATGTTTTGTATCTGGAAGCGCGGGTGCCGTCTCTTACTGCAAGGTTTCGGCTTTTGACAGTACAAACGTTTTTAAAGTTTTGCGACTCGGAGCGGCATGCATCCGAGTTGATCTTCCTAGGCCAGCGAGAGGAGTTCTTGGGTGTCGGATGGTCTCGCCTTCAAACTCCCCAAATCTGTTTCGTTGAATCTTTGCTGGGCCCACTCAACGTGCGAATACCTGAAATTGTTCCGGTGCGGTCCATCCCTGTAGATGTGTCTATCATCTACGATGACATTTATCCACGTAATGCAAAATTACTGCCTTTCTCGTGGTTAAATGGTATGTTGCAGGATTATATGTCGACCCTCAGCTCACATGTTGCAATTGCGACTGATGGCTCGGTGTGTGCAGAAAAGGCAGGTGTAGGTATTTACTCCCAGTCCCTTGACTGGTCTTTTTCTCTCCGTCTCCAAGATTTCACTCCTATCTATCTGGCTAAGTTAGTTTCTAGCAGTGGTTCTCGCTCTGCGCAAGGTACCAATTTCTTTATCAGCAGTAATAATAATTACGGACTCGTTATCTTTATGCACTTCCCTCTCGGCGTCCACGGAATCGTAGCTCTTTCGGATTCTAAAATTCCTGATCCCTCCACACATCACATCAATTCGATTTCTTTGGGTTCCTGGGCACAGGGGTCTTCTATTAAATGAATCAGCTGATGCTTTAGCGAAGGCAGCCCTGAGTGGACCGATTGTTGACCCGCTTCCAACAACTGCTTACATCACGGCGGAACGCTTTCGACGGTACACTGTAATGAACGAATTGGGCGCATCAGCGCTTACTTCCTTGGACGACTTCCAGCACCTACTGTTCCCATGGAGAAGCTCAGTCTGGCGATCGTGCAATCTTGAAGTTTCCTTCACGAGGCTTCGTTGCCGAGTGCCGCAACTAAATTTTTACCTATACAGGCCTGGTCTGGCGATCTCCACATTGTGTCCGTATTGTGCGGAGCCGGAAACAATAGAGCACTTTCTTCTTTTTTGCCGTCGCTACTCATCGATTAGGAGGCGACTATTGGAAGTTCCAATACAGAATCTCAGTTTGCGCCTGTGTTCTGCGGTTGTTCTGTCTCTTGGCGCTTCTATGCTTGGCCATACCAATGGGAATGTTTGCTCTGCCGCTCAAAATTATCTACTAGAATCAAAACGTCTACCTTCATGAGCTTTCGTCCTGTCCATCCCATTATCAGCTTCGGTATTTCGGTTTTTACAACCACTTATAGTAATCCCTACCCCTTCTTTGCCTAAATTTTAGTTTGTATGACCCCCCTAACCTCCTGCAACCACCTCGGCTACGAAAACTGTGCGATCCAAATTTTGGTAGGTCATCCCATGCTTGCCGCATGCAACTGGTCATTTAAATAGTCACCGCCTGGTTATGGCCAATCCCCCTTGTGGGTATGTGCCATTGTGGGAGGTCAACAACAACAACAACAACAACGACCAATTGTTTATTGGAACAAAAAGGGCACATTTATAACCCTCAATCACCATGTGGCACCGCTCTATCGCTCACAACCTAGTAACAAGTAATATGCAAATTACAAAATTAAAAACAAAACGCAGAAGGCTTATCTACAATGCGCTTAAAGCCCTAGCTTATGTAAAGATTGCACAAAGCACTAGGTTATATTAGAAAGATAAACCAAACAAAATCTTAGCAATAGCAGTGTCACTAAATCGCAGCAAAAGCAGTGTCATGCATTCGACGTAAAAGCACTGAAAACCTTAAACGTAGAAACAGATCAAAATAAAATAATAAAAACATAATAATAAAAGCCACAGCAACAGCCCCACCCAAGTTTGGGAGTCGGACGCCGGGAAGGAAGAGAGAATTCCTGGTGCCACAGGTCTTCAAAAAACTTTTCAAGATAGCAAATTCATTATGTCGCAGTGCTACAGCTATCACTAATGCATATGATCCCCTTCTTTTTAATCATAAAGGCCACATCATAATCATAAAAGTGGTGTCACACGGTAATTGAGGGTTGTACATGTGCCCCTTCCAAATTACATTCTTCTTTATGCTCGGCAGCTGAGAAAAATGCTTTCTATATAACGTGCAAAAAATGGCTTGAAATTTTCAAGAGATAGGAAACACAGAGAGGTATCCGCACTGCACAAGTTTAAAACCGTGCAACCAGCAGGGAGCAACATATCCGAAGGAAACTTACAATCTCTCTGGTACATTTCAGTACTGGCGTAATTATTTAAAAATGTCTTGCACGCGGTAAGATGTTTTCTCAGTGCTTCATATCGCCGCTTTATCCTTTCTTTCACCTTGTCCCTCCACCCCAACCCGAGCTTTTCCTCTTCGGTCTACTTTTTTTGTTTGCTCTGTTTGTTTACTTTGTCGTTCTACTTTTTCCTCATGCCCTGAAGCTCTTGCTGTAATTTCTCAGGAACCCTTGGCTTCCGCCATCCTCCCCCCCCCCCCCCCATTTCCTTTCGCAATTTCTCTTATCTCGCCCCCATTCTCTATTTTTCCTCTAATCCATTTTTTTTGTTCCTCCGCACTTCGCTCTGCCATGCTGCTTCATTAGTGTCTTCCTTTCCGGCGACCGACTCCCAAACCTGGGTGGGGCTGTTGTTGTGGCTTTCATTATTACGTTTTTATTGTTTTATTTTGATTTGCTTTTGCGTTTAAGGTTTTAACTGTTTTTGCGTCGAATGCATGGCACAGCTTTTGCTAGGATTGAGTGACACTGTTTTCGCTAAGATTTTGTTTGGTTTATCTTTCTATTATAACCTAGTGCTTTGTGCAATCTTTACATAAGCTAGGGCTTTAAGCGCATTGTAGATAAGCGTTCTGCGTTTTGTTTTTAATCTTGTAATTTGCATAATATTTGTTACTGGGCTGTGAGCGATAGAGCGGCGTCACATAGTGAATGAGGGTTATAAATGCGCCCTTTTTGTTCCAATAAACAGTTGGTAGTGTGCGCATGTGTTGTATTTTCTTCCTTCGGTTGTATTCATTGCGTCGAAGGTTTTTCAGTCATGCATCAACTCGCGCCCCACAGCTGGCCGTCATTAAGTGACAGCGTACTTCTGCGTGGCGCACTCTGTGCAGATCGCAGTCGTCAAGCTGAACGAAACAATTCCCAGCACTGTTTGAAAGGAGTGTTTGTCTTAAAAATCTGCTAAAAGCACAGATCGGAGCTTGGAGAGTAACGTCGGGTGTGCTCTAAACGCGCATTAAAAGTTGGCGCTGCAGGTGGCACGGAGATTCAGGGGCCGTTATATTTTGAAGGCAGCAGCAAGCCGCTTCACAAACTTCAGTTTCGGTTTCGGTTTGCTTTTTTTTTTTGCTATCACGGCTTGTTTGCACTAAAACAAACTATGATTTAAAATAAAGTTCGTTCAGCGGGAATGGAATCCTGGTCTTCAACGTGTGAAGCGGGTTCACTAACCACTACGCCACGCAGCGCGCTTGTTCTGCCGCCCTTGAAAAGGCACCTAGGGAAGGATATCGTTCGCAGCGATCCTAGCGGAAATTACCCTCTTTATGCCTCACTTTTCGGCTTTCGTTTGACACACTCTATCTTCTAGTTCACTCTAACACTCAGGTATGAACTTTTTCGGTCGATAGATGGCAGCACTTAACTACCACAAAAAAGGAGGGAACTTCTATTTCCCCTCCAGGTGTGTATATTCTACCGCGACACCCCCTTGACCGCTTCACGGAAGTAGTAGTTCTTCCGCGAACAAAGTAAGGCCGAGAACTTTCTTTGTATATCCTGCCAAAGCTGGAAATAAGAATAACCCCTTTCAAGGGGTGGTGGTCAGAGATTGGACCTTTTTCCAGTAACCCACCACACAGCTGACACAAGGAAAGATACGTTTTTGAGTTTGGTCCCCCTAAGCTTCCTCGAATCTTTTCTGAGAAAATTCACTTACAATGACAGGTGACAGCTAGGATGGGGTATACAGCCTATGCTGGTTTCCCATAGCCAGAACAGATAAGTGTGAGTCATCTTTTGACACACCTTGGGAACACCACCCCTTCGGCACTTCGGCCGGCTATTCCGTATTCCGCGTATTCCTCCGTCCCCACACACAATGCAAGCCTAGTGGCCGTGTACGAGTGTGGACGCCGATTCGGCGACGCGGCCTCAGTGAAAAGCTTTTTGCGCTCTCATTGTTTGCGCACCCAGTGTTTATTTCGCATTGTCTTTGCTGTTGTTGCCCTTACTTTTCGTTTAACAAGACAACTCTGATTTGAACTTTTTCTGTCGATAGATGGTAGCACTTAAGCACCCCCAAAAAAAGGTGGTAAGTTCTATCGCCCCTCCAGGTATGTAAACTACACAGCGACACGAAAGCATTCGTTCTTGCGCGTTCAAAGAGTAGAGCCCAGAACTTTCTGTAGGTACGCGACGAAATTTCGGGGGACCAAAGCACAAAAAAGTTAACCCCTCTGAAGCCATTCAGCAAAGAAGGATGTGGGCGTCAGACAATGGGCCATTTCGCAGTAACCCACCAATTTAGCATTTCTGGCTTGGGCCGCCTAAGCTCCCTCGACTTTTCTGACAAAATTATTTTAAAATGGAAGGGTAAGGTTTCTGGTTTCGCTTGAGCAGACAGGTGTGCTCTATTAAAATGGCGGAAGAGACTTGGCGCATCCCCAGGACATTACTGGAAAAAGGTCCATTGGGTTGAGCACCTATGTAGCCAGCCCCAAATAAAAGGAAAGAAAGGAGCTCCTAGCACAAGGCCTCATGGCTGGTCTTCTTCCCTTTCCCGCGTAGCCATCCTTATATAGCAACAGATGGATGTCCTCGAGTTCACTGACAGCGTGTAGCTTACTTTTCCTAGTCTCGTACGAGCGTTCCCAGCGCCGAACACCCATGTTCCGCTTCTCAGAACCAACAAGGCTTGAGTGTTTGGCTTGTTCTAACGGTGGTCATCATCTTGTGGCACTTTTGTGCGCCATACTTTTGATCCCTGTCTTGACAGCAGTAGATCTGTCTCACAGGGCTTGAATACCAGCAGGCAACAAGTCAGCAGAAAATGCCATCAAAGAATTTCAGGTACGGGAAGCGTAAGCGTGCAGGTGCACTGATTGCGAATACCAGAAAGCAGCCAGCTCTCGAAAACGAAGCTCCTACGAGCAAAAGACACTCTTCTCGCTATCGTGGTGACCTTGGCCACCCTGCTGAAAGTTATTCGACGCCTTAAGTCAACAAGCACAACCCAAGGCCGGCAGACGTTGAAGCCCTCACCAGAGAAGCGGAGGTACCAGGAAGTGCCCTGTCATCATCATCTTCAGTGATGAGCGCAACAGGGTCGTGCGACGAAGATATTGCTATTGGAGGTTCCGCGACCACCTCAGTAAAGAACGGCAGTGCAAGTGCTGGAATTCAAGGGCGGCGCATTGTTAGCCTTCAGTACCTGTTGAGTAGCTTGCAAAAGACCGCCCTCCATGCTCCCTTCAACTGCACTTTAGCGGATATGGACTGTGAGTCTGAAAGAAAGCAAGGTCTTCGAAGCACGTTGACTCTCGTATGCAGGATGTGCCGAAGGAAGGATGTCATCCACACAGACCCGCCACCTGACGCACAAGCTTCTATCGGCTACGGTGATGTAAACACATCAGCGGCATGTGGAATAATGTCAATTGGCTGTGGCTTCTCAAACCTTAACGAACTGCTTGCGTCTATGAACATCCCAAGAATGTCATCGGACACTTACACAAAAATAGAGGACAACGTTGGCCACATTATCAATCAAGCCGCCTGGGAGGAAATGAAAACAGCGGGCGCAGAAGAGGCAAGACTGGCAAGAGAATGTGACAACATTGACAGTGACGGTACACCCACGATAGCAGTCATCGCAGATGGTGCGTGGTCAAAGAGATCCTACAAGAACAAATATGACGCTTCGTCAGGCGTGGTGAGTGTAAAAATTTATTTAATTGCCAAAGTGGTAGAAATGCTGCATTTTGTACTTGAAATATTTTACACTTGCTCCTTCGGCTAATTGAAGAGATATGAAAAAGGCCCGCGCTTTCATAACAAAGCACTGAAACTAGTTTCAGTTCTAGCGTCAACGAAGAGAGAGAGCATGCAGTGATTAGAACTGTGAATACAAAAATGCCGTCAGCGATGTTATGTGTGTTTGAGTTGGTCCTTACGTAGACGTCCTTGGTTTACGTGCAAACGCACAGTTTTAATAATTATAATTTTTTTCCTGTTGTTCAGTGATTAATATCTTGTGAAAAACAGAGTATTTACATCACACTACGAGCAGGAAGAAAGACTATAGAATAAGCATGAAAGCGGGGCTATGTACCGCTGTGATTGAAAGGCATCAATTTGCCTGGAGGTAGTTAAAAAGCAGCACTTGAGTCACAAGCACGACAATACCTATATGTTCTAGCGATTAGCAGTGAAGCCAGTATGGCAGCTTCGTGACTAATATTGGTCTTACTCTTTCAGGCTGCCATCGTTGGTCACAGAACTGAAAAAGGCCTGTACCTTGGCGTGAAAAACAAGGTATGCGCAGTGTGTCGTCGGACACCACAAGGTGCCACCCCGAAAGAGCATCAGTGCCACAAGAACTGGCAGGGAAGCTCAACAAGCATGGAGCAAGCTATTGCTGTTGAAGGCTTCAAGAGAAGCGTTGAGCTACATGGCATCAAATATACAAAGCTTATAGCTGATGGTGATTCCAGCACTTACAGATCTATCGTCGCAGCAGCACCGTATGGCAACCAGTGGGTTGAAAAAATTGAGTGCAGGAACCACCTACTTCGAAACTATGCAGCAAAAATAAGAGAGATCGCTCAGAAGAAGCGCCTGGAAAAAATTCCTCCTAAATTAAAAAACTCTATTCTCCAAGCAGCTGTGCACTTACGGCATGGAGTTGCAACAGCAATAAAAGTTAGAAGCAGTGAAGATGCATCGTTTTCTGAAAAAATAGACCGTCTTGCTCATGACAAAGAACGGCCCAAATCGTGTGTTTGGAGACCACGCCAACTGCGCTGATTACTCCTGTTCCGGAAGCAAAGCGGGAGAAGAAAATATATTTCCTGAAAAAATTCAGAAAGGCATCTTTGAAGAAATTTGTGTTGCCATGAGCAGAGTGGTTGCAAACGCGGCGAGCCTAATAATGGACGTCGATAACAATGCTGCCGAGCATTACAATTCCGTTGTGGCAAAATTTGTAGGTGGAAAGAGGATAAACTATTCCTTGAAAGCATCTTACGAGACAAGGTGTTTTGCAGCCTCCTTATCGCTCAACTGCCGAGGAACGTGCCAGGAAGAAATCGCGCGCAGGATATCGGGAAAGCAGCTTGGAGGATGCACAGCATCATTTGTGAAGGCATTAATTTCTAGGAGAGATTCGAAGCGAAAGCTACCGAAAAAGAAGATATCAATCACTCCACGCTGCCAGCATCGAGAAAAAGAGCGACATATTGGTGCCGATGCTGATTACGGCGTACCAGACATGGAGCCTGATGCTTTTCAATCTGCTTCCGACAACTTCCTGAAATCGCTCTCGCTATCAGCGACCAACATCGAAGACCTGCAGCCAGCAACGTCAAAGCAGAGTGGATCCACTGTGTGGAAACAAGAAAGGCGAAAAAGATTGACGGCATCATTGTTTGGTGCTATTTGTAAAATGAAGCCAACGACGGGATGAGGGCGGACAGTTGGTGACATCCTGTACAAAGAAATAACTTCCGAAGCGATTCGGTATGGAAAGGACCACGAGTGCTTAGCACTCAAGCAAATCGAGAATGAGTGCAACGTCGTGGTGAAGGAGTGCGGCCTGTTTGTTGACCAGGAGAGCCCCTTTCTTGGCGCTTCCCCGGACGGACTCATTGGGGAGGACGTTCTTGTTGAAGTCAAGTGTCATGTTCGTCTACGTCATGTTCGTCTACTACACCGCAGTTGAGATGACCAGTCATATATGACACATTTTAGGCTCATTTACGGCGAAGAAGCAACGACAACGCTTGACGCCATGCTGCCAAACGTCACCAGTGAGGACAACCTTGACGTCACCACCTGCTTGCAGCGTGCGGGAGCTCTACGAGTCGCTCGGCTACGCATTACACACCAAGAGCGAACCTACGCCAGACGCTACAATCTCCGCCGTCGCCACGCACAATACAAGCCAAGTGACCGCGTATGGGTGTAGACGCCTATTCTGCAGCAGCCCAATAAAGAGCTTGTTTCAGTACCACGTTAATCTGCTCGTCTGTTTTTTCATGGCATTTTCACCGCCTCGTGACAATATTTATTATAAATTGTAGTAGATTTACTTCCTTTCACACCTCTTTCACTGCTTATAATTTCACAACGAAATAAGTCAAAGTTGGATAAAACTTAAAAGGGCGGGAAGCGAGTTCTTGGTTAGCCCTGTTTACATGAACCAATAACGTCTGGTTGTATAGGGGGTCGGGCTGAGCGAGGTCCACCCAACTCGACCAGTGCGTGTTTAGATGAACTTGATTTTACGGAGTCGAGACCGGTTCAACTGTAGCGACACCAAGCGTCGAGCGAGCAAGCAGTGGCAGCCTCCGAAATTGGGGCCGCGATCGCTGCATAGGAGGCGCGACGGCGCACGTGATAAGCAAGTGATAACCAAAAGCGCGAACGACGCACTGGGTGTACAACTGTTGCCAGATTATCTTAAAGCGTTTGGCAACGCTGGTCAAACAGGTGTTTCCTCCCGACCCATGACTGTGATAGAATGGTGCAGGTGCGGCCCTTTGTCCAATTCCTCAATGGCGTGGGCCGTCTTGCTAAGCCCCGTCGATCGCTTTGTCATGGTAGGGAACGCTCTGCAGCTTGTCAAAACAGCGCGCCAGCTCAGCGTCACGCACCATAAGCTCGAGCAAAAAAAGGAAAGCAGAAATGCTTTCAGAAAACAGCCCAAGCAAGAAAAAAGGGAAGAAAGAGCTCAAGTCCGTCCAAGTTCTGAGTAAAAACCTGCGCGCACGAACACAGGCAACTAAGAGGTTGGTGGTAGAGTGTAGTAGCGACAAAAATATGCTGATGCCAGGTGGAGCCACGTCGCAGTGGTTACATATGGCGCGAATTTCAAATCCCTGCTGAAAACACATATACAACTTTCAGAGCCTGTAAAACGCAAACACTAGGCTCGATATGGATGAAAATTGCGGCTTAACAACCAAGAGAGAAAAAGAAAGGAAATTTTGCGGACAAAAGTTTGATATCTGGCTTAGCTTTTTCACAAGATGACATGAAAGACTGACATATCTAAATGTACAATTTTTCTGGATATTTACCTCTGAATTGTAAAAGAATTAAACTCAAAAAAAAAATCTGTCCGCAACATTTCCTCTGTTCACTAAAAAAGAAAACGCTGCCACAAACATCATGAAAATCTGTCCATTTTTAGACACGATACAGCTTCTGAAAGTTCCATTGTATTTCCTACGGACACTGTCACTGGTGAACCCTCTTAACGCATAGCCCCGTCTGGCCGATGTACACTTTGCCACAAGACAGAGGAATCTTATAAACAACGTTCTTGGCGCACTTAACAAAACGTTTTTCGTGGTTCTTTTGACAGCCCCCTTTTTTGTCTTCACATGTGATACGGCCGCAAAGTTGAGCGAGTTTCCTGGGTGCTGAAAAAACCAACGGCACGTCAAACAGATTTTCCACCTTATTTAAGTTGTGGGTGATCTTGTGGATGTAGGGAACCACTTCTGGTTCCTGTTGACTTTTCAGGGGCTTCGCAGGCCTGCGGTTTTATATATGCCGTCGTGGTTCCCTCAATACTTCAGTTGCATGTTAGCGCTCGTGTTTGTCTCTGTTCTCTGTGTCCCTGTCGTGGTTGCGCTAAAATATGTATAATTTTTCATTTTCGCAACCCGTGGTGCAGAGTCGCAGCCACGGCAGGTTCGGACGAAATAGGAAACGGCACGGCACGTTAGCAAAAATTTTTGTAGCCATAGCTACACTACGCCAGCCACTTCGCGAGGTCAGCGTGGCTGCGCGCTGAGCCGTGGCACCACCGGTCCGCCAGCTACCCAAGCAGCACAAGTAATTGGCCCATCATTGGAACTGTATTGGCAAAGCTGGCCCTACAAAGGACCAGGATGGGACCATCCTGTTGCAATATTGGGCCGATGAACTGTGCTGCTTGGGTATGCGCATGCACGAAGTGACGTCATACCCCGCAGCTGGTGCGCGCCGCGCGCCTACATTACGCTAGCATTTATAGCCTTCAGTGGCCACCGTGGCAGCTGCCGGCGGCGCGGCCCGCCGGCGAAACCGAGTGGGGGAGGAGTGGAGAGGGGGAGAGAGTGAATTCACGTCCAGACACGAAGATGAAGGAGGAACGCCCAGTGAAACGCAGCGGCTAAAGACTGACTTTGGAATTCGACTGAGCGAGTTCCACTCGGCCAGCGGTAGCTATCGCGTCACTCCAGGTTTTTATCCTAACGTGAGGCAAAGCACACTGCGGGAAAATCTTCTATCCGAAAAAATAGACGTTCAGTAGCTCACCAATTGTTGTTATCGATCGGCGTTGGGTTCGGGGCCAGCAGGCAGAAAGGGTGCCCTCGGAGAATGTCAGCAGGAGGCCAGCAGCAAGAGATATTTCCTGCCGCGCATTTCTCTTAAGGCGGAAGCCTTTAATGGATCATACTGTCGTCCGTTCGCAGAGGGTTTCACACGTTTAACTTGGGAACTAAAAAAGATAGCAGGAAAAGAATGGCTGCTTGAGAAAGAGGAGGAAAAGATTAACGTAGAAGCCAAGTTTTATGACTGTAGAATAATTAATTAATTAATTATAGGCAGAAATGTCGAAATTGCGTCGAAATAGCGTGGACGTCGATATAACCACGGGAACAGTGTGACGTCACATCCACCCGAAGTCGTCACGGCATAGTGAAAATTGTCACAGAATTGTCGGAAAAACGTCGGATTTGGGTCAAATTAGATGTAAAAATGTGTAATTAAGCGTAATTAATACTTAAAAACCCCTAAGTATGTATAATTTGGGTATCAGTATAGCCACGGGAACGGTGTCACCACTTCGCGCACTTTTTGCGTGCGCTCCCAGACACCCTTAGAGCGTATGGGGGTATAGGTCTCGGTGACAAAGGAGATGCCCTTGGCTCAGCCGGAGACCAGCTACAAAGTGGCAAGGGGTTTTGTCGTTTGGTGCCCAGCTTTCGCCGGTCGCAAGCCAGAGAATTGGTCTGAGCCAAAGGTTCACAAAACCAAAGAAAGTTTATACAGCGAAGAGACGATACAAAGGATTTCATTATCACTCGTACGAGCAGATACAGTTATTTACAAATACAAAGCAACTCATGCAAAGTAACACTTGAGAGAGATTACAGTTTAACAGAATCTTTGCACCTAAAGTGCACTAACACATAGAGAGACAAACAGCCAAAACACGATTTGTTCACCGGGAACTGCGACAGTCCGACGACCTGAGGAGCTCGACGGGGCCGTCCCGCAGGTTGGCGCACGTTGTCTCGCTGGTCCGGCCGGGGCTAGTAATGTTCTCCCGGGAGTCGCGCGGGCGCACTTCTCGGAAGCTTAAATGGCGGCTCGGGCTAACAGACAGTGGTTGCAGCCTCCAATTTATAGGCGCAGTCCGCGTCTGTTTGTTCTTCGCGCCAAGGCAGGCGCGCACGTACACGCAGCTTCAACTGCACAAACTCCTTCTCACGCCGGGAGGAAACCGCCTTCCAGAAATTTCTGGTTCCATCTCGCATGCGAAGGCGCCGGCGCGAGAGCGAAGGGGAGAGGGTACCACTTTAGCGCGAACAAGGTCACGCCCTCTCCGTCGACAACGAGCAGAAACTTCGCCATTCTAGAGAAATCGACGCCGCGCGCGGCCATGCCTCCCTCGGCGCCGCGCCGGCGAGCTGAGTGGCAGCAGTACGCGCAAAGCTACGCACTCTCCGGGGGTCCTTCCCCGCTGTTTTTTTGTTTTATTTTACAGCGTGCGGGCGCGATTGCTTACGCGCAGCGCCGTCTTTTTCGAAGATGCGCCGAATTTTGTGACAAACGGTGTGACGTCACATCTACCGGAAGTCGTCACGGCATAGTGAAAATTGTCACAGAAAGGTCGGCTTTCGCCTCTCAACACTTTAGTTGCCAAAGTGTCTCATAATTTTTTATACCCCTCGGGCATTGCCTAACTACGAGAAATACGTTACTCACAAGCTCAGGCATGCAACCCGTCCTTAAAGGGAAGCTGAAACGGTTTTCAAATCGCATGAAACGCTGTGGTTGGGAAGAAATGACCTTGAAAATCATGTGTTTTAATTTTTTCCCGATTCTATCCGCAAACAGAGCTGCAATCGCTTTCTAAAAACCCGCCGCCGGCACGCCCTCGTTGCTTCCGGAAGCGCCGGGTGGGGGGACGGCAGAGCGGGAGAACTGGCGGAAGTGACGCCATTCACGGAGAGTCGGCCGGCCAGCTGCGCTTGCTTCGCTGCGGCCCGCGCTTTGGCGAACCACAGATCAACGTAATCTTCTGCCAGTGCCGTTTACTTTCTCTCGTTCGGGCGTTCCCTGTAATGCTTGAAGCCTGTATACAAACCAGTTTTGGCATGGTACTTTCAAACAGCGCTCAGCCCACAGCTTGTCAGAATCCGTCGGTAGTTCTCCGTCAGCCTCTTCCACGTTAACTAGACAATCTGGTTGTACGCAACATGCCGAAACTGCCTGCAGAAAATATGTGCAGCAATATTTCTCTTTTCGTTATATTACTTTCTTACCTGTTTGTAAACTCTTTGAATTTTCCAGCTGGTTCACATCCATGCTGAGCTAAAACCACTTCCAGCAATGCTTTACTGAGGCACACAGTCTTGAACTTTTTGAGCTCGTTACGCACTGTGTGCCTTTTTGCTTTTTCCTGATTGCTTGAACCTCGTGGCAGCACAAGCAATTCTATTAATCTTTCATCAGCGCGCAGCACATGCAGCCGCACCTAACTGAACAAAAAACTGATTATATAGGCCTAGTATACTTCATCAAAGCAAACATTTGCATTCATGTGTGCTTGGTCATGGCTGACGATTGACAATGGCGCCAGAATTCATGCAAATTTGTCCTTAAGTCAGAACGGCAAAGTTGTCGAGCCGTGTTACGCCTATATCTGCCACAAGCAATTCTGCCGGTTATCTCGATACGCAACAGCAGCAACTATATCTTGCAGCACACTAGTTTTGATGAGCAGCACTGCGAGCTCCGAAACGCAGCCATAATTATTTTCAAAAGCATGTTCAGCATGAAAAAAAACAACGCACGGGGGTAAGTGCAAAAGTTTCATGGTTGAAGAGTAGCCATGCGACAGAAGGAAAGCGCACACAGGAGCTTCCTTCCGGTCGCCTCGTCTCTTCGCGCTGTATTACAGCAGTGCACCCACTCCAACTCATGCAGTTTGGCATTCTTTTGTAGTTCTAAAAGGCCTTCGGGGGTAATTAGGCAAGTAACCATAAATAAATGAACAAACAAATGCTTTACCTCGCGCGACTCGTGTAAGCGTGCCGGTGATGTGATTTAGATCATGTTTACAGGCGTTCAAGAATCTGGTGGCCATGCTTTTATGCAGCAGCGGTACACAGAAACGTTTCAGCGCAATTTACTTTTTTTACTGCTACTTGCGCCTACACAAAACATATGCACGCGCATGCACTTACGCAAAACATACGTATCAGTCGAGATTTGGTTTTCGTGTCACCCTGGTAGGACGTGAAAGGCCTATACTGGGTTAACCAAACTGCCGGCTTGCAGGCGCCGCCATGCGGTAGCTTCTCTATTAGCTTCTTATCAGGCGGTAGTGCCAGTTTTCTGTTTAGTCTGTAGTTCTCAACGATTACGGAATAGTTTTGCGCGCGCTCGTCCAGATTCCGACAGTCCGGCGGTTCCATGGTTACCCGGAAGCAAAGAATATGGGAATGCGCTCACTACCCCGGAGTCGACGAAGATATTGATAGCAGAGAAAGCTGGGAAGCCCTGCTGCGCAGCGAAGAACCCGCTCGGCAGAAAGAAGCCAATCCGCCTGGCGGCTGATGCCGCGAAGAGATAGTCTCTATGTTAGCCTTTAGTCACGGAGGATCCGGCCCCCGCCCTACAGGCCTGCGTGCCGGGGGCGGTGAGTAGTAAGGGGCCTCTATTTCGGTGGAAATAAAAGCTGTCATCCACCCATCCATCCAGTCGAGATTTCCAACACGTGAAAATGTCGCGACTTGACTTTCGCTGCTGGCGCACTCCGTGGCGTCGTTGGTTCCGCCGTTTTCTGAAGCTGCTGATGGCTCGCAAATGCGTGGTGAAAGTCCAAACTGTTCAGCACTGCTTGAATTATCCATAATTTCCAGAACGTAGTCCTTAAAATCCCGCTGAAGCAACGCGCTACGCAGCAACGCCGTCGGTGCCGGCCGGAGATCCCCGTGGACGACGTCACGACGGTCCCGACCAATCGCGGGCAAGAGCGGCGTTCGCTCGGCGCCCTGAGGCGATGGGGCGCTTTTTGTTCTAAAAAACAGATTTTTGCGTTCATTTCCGCTCTTTTTGAATGAGATATTCTGTTTCAGTGGACTAAAAACTATAATATGACGTAGAGATCTCATTTTTTTCGAAAAGTGCTTCAGCTTCCCATTAAGGGGCCTAAGTAATTCTGTGATGTCACTTCACTGTTGGGAACAGGGAGAGTAACAGGGGTTCCTTCTCTCCACATTACCAGTGGTGCGAGCGCGTGGTCTCGTGACTGGCTTTCTTGCCGCTGGCACGGGGAACGAGGGGGATACCAGTGTATCCCACAGTACCACAGATATTCAATGAGCTGCCCGACTATCTTTTTGACTTGAACACTCGCAGTCACGTGATGCCGTTGCAAAGTTTGAAGTGGGAATACATATTGTAATCTTTGAACAAAAACTAAGTGTGGCAGCAACATAGGTTGTTGCTGCTGCCGGACGGCGCCGTACGAGCGCAATTGTGGCAATGGTGTGTCCGCGTCCTGTGTTGTATCTCTGATTTGAATAAAGAATTATGATTATCTTTGTGGAGCCAACGTCATCAACGTCATTTCGTCATGAAAAACGTTCGACAAACACGTTGTTGCCATGCCATGTGATACTGAAGTTGCAACCTGCTTTAAGCCACGATGAAAATTGAAGCGAGATGAGTGCGTGTACTTTAATCATCGGGCCGCACAGGAGGCGTGCGCATTCTAATAAATGATAGCTAAGATCATACAGGGCGTCGATTACATTAGCTCAACCGCGAATACCGTAGAAGTCTTCCATATTACCAAGTAAAGGTGCATGCTGTAGTCAATCATCCATGGGGTTTGCGAATCTCCGCTGGGATGGAATTCGAAGTTTTACACTTCTCTTTTTTTTTTGCCGGTGCCCTGGGAACTCGCATACGGAAATGAAAATAAAAACAATATTTTCATTTTCATGTTATTGATTAGTTTGCGAATCAGCACCTATGGTGTGCGTCATGATCTTTCCTCTTCATCGATTTTTCGCTGTTCCTTGTAACATGTCACCGCTGAGGGCATTAAGCCTGTAAGACACAGTTTGCGAAGAGTTTACAAAGGGCGAGTATATAGATAAGTGACATTAAAAACTAAGAAGAATCACTTAAATTTAAATTTAGTAGGTTGGTAACGTCTCTGTTAAGCTTTTCATTGCTTAACGCCGCCAGATATGGCTGTGTGGAAGTCAGCAGCTACGCACTCCTGAACACGGAAATATAATGTTCTCAAATGATCGTAAATATAAGATCAAAAACTGCAGTTATCGTGGTGTACATTTTTACCAGTTTTGTATTGCGGCTTGCTTTTCTAGAGCATAAATACTTTGGAGTGTTGGTAAATCTTAGAAAACGACATTGGGAGCTAAAAAAAATACCCGTCTTAAAAAATCATATGTAGAAAAATGTGTTAAGTGTGTCGAAAACATGGCGTATCAGACAGTTCTTTCATTCGATATGCAGTACATGGGACAAAGAGGTTGCTGTTTGATCAATACGCTCGGAGGATATGATCGTGAGGTGGAAAATTTACGCAAAATTATTTCATGTTCTTTTTATTGTCGATGTTCTTACCACGGAGATTACATCTGCATTTTTTTTTTGCTTTCTTAACGCAGGGAGGTGCGGTATGAGTGCCTCGTTCTTGGCAGAATCAAGGAAGTGCCTGCCACCAAGTGTAGGTACCACTCATACGTGAACATTTCACGGAAACCCCGCTGCTGCTGTAGCCTTGGAGTTGTTTACAGCTGTGCATGATCTGAGCGGAAAAATTGTCTAAGCCAGCATGAATCCACAGGCGATACCAAAACATTTAGTACCTGTACCAGAAACGTATTTAAGTCACGCGTTGTGGACGCTTTTCAAAGCAACGTTCTTTGCTGAAGTCACTAGGAGCTAGGCGTTACTAAATTGGCTGCATCTAGTACGAATTAAAGCGATATATCACGAAGACAATTTTCAGCGCTGTTGAGTTTGAGTAATTGGAATAGTGTGTGTTAGTTTTAGCTTTGAAAGTTCGCGCTGCAGGGGACGTTTGTTAGAGAAGAAAAAATGGCGGAAGATTTCGCGTGGTTATGCTAGATGCGAATTAGATGCACTATCATTTCGGTTTTCATCCTCTATTTTAACTTCACAGCTCGCTGCGAGTGATAATGCTACTCCTGGCGCAGTGTTGTAGTGGTTAAGCGGTGCGTCACTGCCCTGTGATGGCAGGTGTCGCCAGCGGTGGGGCCTGTGATATCGAGGTTGGTATTTCCGAGCAACGTATCGTAGCTGATCACTAATTGAACTGCCACCTGCCACGGTTAGCAGTTTGCTCACAATCCAGTGCTCAGGTTCTGATGATGTCGCAAGATCACGTGACTCAGGTGGCCTACCTGCCACCATGTGGGTAGTACCCAGCCACCCAGCTCTTCAATGTTGCAGAGGAATCGGGCCAACATCGGCGAAATTGGCAAGGGTGGCTCGAGTCCTAGCGCACTAAAACACCCAGAAAAGCAACCTAGGTGGCACCTAGCCCAGCTAGGTCACATGACTTTGTGACGTCTTCAGAATCTTCCTACACAGAGGAACTGCACAGGAATCGACTAAACGGCTTAGTGGAAGCTCTAGTGATAGCGCTCTAAAAGTTGTCTAACCTTGGCTACGGCTTTTTTGAAAGATTTGTTTAGGCATTTTATATTGCAGATAAGCCGTAGCCTTGTTCAGCCAGTAATTATGTCTTTTCTATTTCTCTATTCACGACAGTCTTCCTCCGTTTTTCTTCTTTATTTTTTCTTTCTCTCTTGGCTTGATGTTGGTTTGGCTTGCTTTGGCTTGGCACCGATCCGCATGGACGCGTAACCGTGGAAAGCCAAGAAAGAACTACAGCTAGAACGGGCTTGAGTTACACGAAAATTGAGGACGGGCTCCTGCAAACGGCTTTCGGTGTAGAATAACGTAGCCTGACTGCACGGGTTGCCCCTGTCTACACTCCACTAGAAAAAGAGGAAGGCAGTAATAAAGGCCACTTTTGAAGGGATATTCCTGCAAAAAGGGTGTGGCGTATATGACACTGCCACCAGGAAGTATACACTTTCACGGATGCTACAACAGCCGCACTGCACAGCTTAGAAGCGAACATCTCTAGATTTCACACTTTTGACATAGGCTGCACATCGATATGTCTGCAAGCAATGGCTTCACAGCTCTAGCATCCTTACATGTGTGCCGAGAGCTGCGTAGATGTCATTTGGACTGATGCAATTCAGTTTTGGTGTCATTATGGCGAGCGTATTTGCTTGTCATTTAAAGAAGCCATCCAAAATGGTAGTTGCGACTGAATCGCCCCGCCGCGTGCCTGTAACCGCTTTGTCGCCAAGAAAATTGGCTTAACAGCTGCAGACGCCTCTTACTTTTTCACCACACTCTTAGAAATATGGCACTGGCAAGGGGCGAGAGGTTAGCCTTTTTAGGGACTAACTGGCCTGCCACTGGCATTCATCTTTTTCGGGACTAACTGCAAAAGGTTGAACTGTTGGTCACCTCAGAAAAGGTGGTACAGCTAGTCACCGGGAGACAACTTTACTGAAAAAATGAAAACGAAGCGTGATTTACAGCGTGGTTTAGAGCGGGAGATTTTCCCACGGCATTTGACACATGTAATAACGATAAAGGAAGCAGAAATAAACACACTTGGAAACGCCAGGATTCGACCTGACAACCTCCGGATTGGCAACCGAGTGCGGATATTTTGACGAAGTAGAAAAAGGCCGCCACCGCCTGGAATACGTTGAAGTAGCGAGCGTTAGCTTTTTGGTTTACTAGACGATGAAAGCGAAGAACACGCCGCTCGTCTCGAGAAACGGAATGTCATACCCTTCTAAACGGTGTGGATTGCCACCAAGCTCGCCTACGCGTTCACGCACGCCGTCTAGCGGAACGATCGTCACCTGGCGCCATCTATCAGAGAAATTCCGATGCACATCTACCCAGTGTCGAGTTTCGCCCCCCTCAAGATACGTACCAAACAAAATTTCCTTCGTTTGGGGGGTCAAGTTGGGCCTAGGTTTCGGCTTGCGGTGCGATATGGTAACGCTTCAATTAGTAATTGCATGTATACAATGTTTGCCTATCATGTAATTGTAGTTTCATTGCTATACCACAACCCATAGGGTTTATTTGCCTACCAAATTCGGTATACAACTGTCCCCGGATGGGTGCCCGTGGTTGGCGGAGTATATATAGCGGAACGAATGTGCGCAGATGCACGAAACCTGATTTAATATCTGCTGTGGGTCCTTGAACCCAAAATATTAAGCTTCTTTTTGAAATATGGCGGAGTGCTTGGCTTCGCTTGAAGTTCGGCAGCGGTGCACTGGCGGGCACACACCTTAAAACATATACCTGCTTTTGCAGCTGACAGTGCAGTCACACCTACCCTGACCGGATTGTCTACCAGGCCGGGCCATTTACGCATCTTCTGGTATCTACTGGCTCTGCTACGCATCAGGAGCTCGACAACGACGACTGCGCATCTACAGGCGCCTGCTGACGCTATAAAAAGCGGAGCGCGGAATCGCCTTCCTCAGTTCTGCAACGGTGCACCAGCGGGCACACACCTGAAGACGTATTCCTGCTTTTGCAGCTGACAGCGCAGTGACACATACCATGACCGGATTGTCCACCAGGCCGGGCCATTAACGCATCTTCTGGTATCTACTGCTCTGCTGCGCATCAGGAGCTCGACAACGACGACTGCGCATCTACAGGCGCCTGCTGACGCTATAAAAAGCGGAGCGCGGAATCGGTTTGCTCAGTTCGGCAGCGGTGCACCAGCGGACACACACCTTAAAACGTATCCCTTCTTTTGCAGCTGACAGCGCAGTGGCACCTACCCTGACCGGATTGTCTACCGCGCCGGGCCATTTACGCATCTTCTTGTATCTACTGCTCTGCTGCGCAGCAGGAGCTCGACAACGACGACTGTGCATCGACAGGCGCCTGCTGATGCCATGAAAAGCGGAGCGCGGAATGGTTTGCTCAGTTCGGCAGCGGTGCACCAGCGGACACACACCTTAAAACGTATCCCTTCTTTTGCAGCTGACAGCGCAGTGGCACCTACCCTGACCGGATTGTCTACCGGGCCGGGCCATTTACGCCTCTTCTTGTATCCACTGCTCTGTTGCGCATCAGGAGCTCGACAACGACGACTGTGCATCGACCGGCGCCTGCTGATGCCATGAAAAGCGGAGCGCGGAATCGGTTTGCTCAGTTCGGCAGCGGTGCACCAGCGGACACACACCTTATAACGTATCCCTTCTTTTGCAGCTGACAGCGCAGTGGCACCTACCCTGACCGGATTGTCTACCGGGCCGGGCCATTTACGCATCTTCTTGTATCTACTGCTCTGCTGCGCATCAGGAGCTCGACAACGACGACTGTGCATCGACAGGCGCCTGCTGATGCCATGAAAAGCGGAGCGCGGAATCGGTTTGCTCAGTTCGGCAGCGGTGCACCAGCGGACACACACCTTAAAACGTATCCCTTCTTTTGCAGCTGACAGCGCAGTGGCACCTACCCTGACCGGATTGTCTACCGGCCCGGGCCATTTACGCATCTTGTATCTACTGCTCTGCTGCGCATCAGGAGCTCGACAACGACGACTGTGCATCGGCAGGCGCCTGCTGATGCCATGAAAAGCGGAGCGCGGAATCGGTTTGCTCAGTTCGGCAGCGGTGCACCAGCGGACACACACCTTATAACGTATCCCTTCTTTTGCAGCTGACAGCGCAGTGGCACCTACCCTGACCGGATTGTCTACCGGGCCGGGCCATTTACGCATCTTCTTGTATCTACTGCTCTGCTGCGCATCAGGAGCTCGACAACGACGACTGTGCATCGACAGGCGCCTGCTGATGCCATGAAAAACGGAGCGCGGAATCGGTTTGCTCAGTTCGGCAGCGGTGCACCAGCGGACACACACCTTATAACGTATCCCTTCTTTTGCAGCTGACAGCGCAGTGGCACCTACCCTGACCGGATTGTCTACCGGGCCGGGCCATTTACGCATCTTCTTGTATCTACTGCTCTGCTGCCCATCAGAAGCTCGACAACGACGACTGTGCATCGACAGGCGCCTGCTGATGCCATGAAAAGCGGAGCGCGGAATCGGTTTGCTCAGTTCGGCAGCGGTGCACCAGCGGACACACACCTTATAACGTATCCCTTCTTTTGCAGCTGACAGCGCAGTGGCACCTACCCTGACCGGATTGTCTACCGGGCCCGGCCATTTACGCATCTTCTGGTACCTACTGCTCTGCTGCGCATCAGGAGCTCGACAACGACGACTGTGCATCGACAGGCGCCTGCTGATGCCATGAAAAGCGGAGCGCGGAATCGGTTTGCTCAGTTCGGCAGCGGTGCACCAGCGGACACACACCTTATAACGTATCCCTTCTTTTGCAGCTGACAGCGCAGTGGCACCTACCCTGACCGGATTGTCTACCGGGCCGGGCCATTTACGCATCTTCTTGTATCTACTGCTCTGCTGCGCATCAGGAGCTCGACAACGACGACTGTGCATCGGCAGGCGCCTGCTGATGCCATGAAAAGCGGAGCGCGGAATCGGTTTGCTCAGTTCGGCAGCGGTGCACCAGCGGACACACACCTTAAAACGTATCCCTTCTTTTGCAGCTGACAGCGCAGTGGCACCTACCCTGACCGGATTGTCTACCGGGCCGGGCCATTTACGCATCTTCTGGTATCTACTGCTCTGCTGCGCATCAGGAGCTCGACAACGACGACTGTGCATCGACAGGCGCCTGCTGATGCCATGAAAAGCGGAGCGCGGAATCGGTTTGCTCAGTTCGGCAGCGGTGCACCAGTGGACACACACCTTAAAACGTATCCCTTCTTTTGCAGCTGACAGCGCAGTGGCACCTACCGTGACCGGATTGTCTACCGGGCCGGGCCATTTACGCATCTTCTTGTATCTACTGCTCTGCTGCGCATCAGGAGCTCGACAACGACGACTGTGCATCGACAGGCGCCTGCTGATGCCATGAAAAGCGGAGCGCGGAATCGGTTTGCTCAGTTCGGCAGCGGTGCACCAGCGGACACACACCTTATAACGTATCCCTTCTTTTGCAGCTGACAGCGCAGTGGCACCTACCCTGACCGGATTGTCTACCGGGCCGGGCCATTTACGCATCTTCTTGTATCTACTGCTCTGCTGCGCATCAGGAGCTCGACAACGATACTGTGCATCGACAGGCGCCTGCTGATGCCATGAAAAGCGGAGCGCGGAATCGGTTTGCTCAGTTCGGCAGCGGTGCACCAGCGGACACACACCTTAAAACGTATCCCTTCTTTTGCAGCTGACAGCGCAGTGGCACCTGCCCTGACCGGATTGTCTACCGGGCCGGGCCATTTACGCATCTTCTTGTATCTACTGCTCTGCTGCGCATCAGAAGCTCGACAACGACGACTGTGCATCGACAGGCGCCTGCTGATGCCATGAAAAGCGGAGCGCGGAATCGGTTTGCTCAGTTCGGCAGCGGTGCACCAGCGGACACACACCTTAAAACGTATCCCTTCTTTTGCAGCTGACAGCGCAGTGGCACCTACCCTGACCGGATTGTCTACCGGGCCGGGCCATTTACGCATCTTCTGGTATCTACTGCTCTGCTGCGCATCAGGAGCTCGACAACGACGACTGTACATCGACAGGCGCCTGCTGATGCCATGAAAAGCGGAGCGCGGAATCGGTTTGCTCAGTTCGGCAGCGGTGCACCAGCGGACACACACCTTAAAACGTATCCCTTCTTTTGCAGCTGACAGCGCAGTGGCACCTACCCTGACCGGATTGTCTGCCGGGCCGGGCCATTTACGCACCTTCTTGTATCTACTGCTCTGCTGCGCATCAGGAGCTCGACAACGACGACTGTGCATCGACAGGCGCCTGCTGATGCCATGAAAAGCGGAGCGCGGAATCGGTTTGCTCAGTTCGGTAGCGGTGCACCAACGGACACACACCTTAAAACGTATCCCTTCTTTTGCAGCTGACAGCGCAGTGGCACCTACCCTGACCGGATTGTCTACCGCGCCGGGCCATTTACGCATCTTCTTGTATCTACTGCTCTGCTGCGCAGCAGGAGCTCGACAACGACGACTGTGCATCGACAGGCGCCTGCTGATGCCATGAAAAGCGGAGCGCGGAATGGTTTGCTCAGTTCGGCAGCGGTGCACCAGCGGACACACACCTTAAAACGTATCCCTTCTTTTGCAGCTGACAGCGCAGTGGCACCTACCCTGACCGGATTGTCTACCGGGCCGGGCCATTTACGCCTCTTCTTGTATCCACTGCTCTGTTGCGCATCAGGAGCTCGACAACGACGACTGTGCATCGACCGGCGCCTGCTGATGCCATGAAAAGCGGAGCGCGGAATCGGTTTGCTCAGTTCGGCAGCGGTGCACCAGCGGACACACACCTTATAACGTATCCCTTCTTTTGCAGCTGACAGCGCAGTGGCACCTACCCTGACCGGATTGTCTACCGGGCCGGGCCATTTACGCATCTTCTTGTATCTACTGCTCTGCTGCGCATCAGGAGCTCGACAACGACGACTGTGCATCGACAGGCGCCTGCTGATGCCATGAAAAGCGGAGCGCGGAATCGGTTTGCTCAGTTCGGCAGCGGTGCACCAGCGGACACACACCTTAAAACGTATCCCTTCTTTTGCAGCTGACAGCGCAGTGGCACCTACCCTGACCGGATTGTCTACCGGGCCGGGCCATTTACGCATCTTCTTGTATCTACTGCTCTGCTGCGCATCAGAAGCTCGACAACGACGACTGTGCATCGACAGGCGCCTGCTGATGCCATGAAAAGCGGAGCGCGGAATCGGTTTGCTCAGTTCGGCAGCGGTGCACCAGCGGACACACACCTTAAAACGTATCCCTTCTTTTGCAGCTGACAGCGCAGTGGCACCTACCCTGACCGGATTGTCTACCGGCCCGGGCCATTTACGCATCTTGTATCTACTGCTCTGCTGCGCATCAGGAGCTCGACAACGACGACTGTGCATCGGCAGGCGCCTGCTGATGCCATGAAAAGCGGAGCGCGGAATCGGTTTGCTCAGTTCGGCAGCGGTGCACCAGCGGACACACACCTTATAACGTATCCCTTCTTTTGCAGCTGACAGCGCAGTGGCACCTACCCTGACCGGATTGTCTACCGGGCCGGGCCATTTACGCATCTTCTTGTATCTACTGCTCTGCTGCGCATCAGGAGCTCGACAACGACGACTGTGCATCGACAGGCGCCTGCTGATGCCATGAAAAGCGGAGCGCGGAATCGGTTTGCTCAGTTCGGCAGCGGTGCACCAGCGGACACACACCTTATAACGTATCCCTTCTTTTGCAGCTGACAGCGCAGTGGCACCTACCCTGACCGGATTGTCTACCGGGCCGGGCCATTTACGCATCTTCTTGTATCTACTGCTCTGCTGCGCATCAGAAGCTCGACAATGACGACTGTGCATCGACAGGCGCCTGCTGATGCCATGAAAAGCGGAGCGCGGAATCGGTTTGCTCAGTTCGGCAGCGGTGCACCAGCGGACACACACCTTATAACGTATCCCTTCTTTTGCAGCTGACAGCGCAGTGGCACCTACCCTGACCGGATTGTCTACCGGGCCCGGCCATTTACGCATCTTCTGGTACCTACTGCTCTGCTGCGCATCAGGAGCTCGACAACGACGACTGTGCATCGACAGGCGCCTGCTGATGCCATGAAAAGCGGAGCGCGGAATCGGTTTGCTCAGTTCGGCAGCGGTGCACCAGCGGACACACACCTTATAACGTATCCCTTCTTTTGCAGCTGACAGCGCAGTGGCACCTACCCTGACCGGATTGTCTACCGGGCCGGGCCATTTACGCATCTTCTTGTATCTACTGCTCTGCTGCGCATCAGGAGCTCGACAACGACGACTGTGCATCGGCAGGCGCCTGCTGATGCCATGAAAAGCGGAGCGCGGAATCGGTTTGCTCAGTTCGGCAGCGGTGCACCAGCGGACACACACCTTAAAACGTATCCCTTCTTTTGCAGCTGACAGCGCAGTGGCACCTACCCTGACCGGATTGTCTACCGGGCCGGGCCATTTACGCATCTTCTGGTATCTACTGCTCTGCTGCGCATCAGGAGCTCGACAACGACGACTGTGCATCGACAGGCGCCTGCTGATGCCATGAAAAGCGGAGCGCGGAATCGGTTTGCTCAGTTCGGCAGCGGTGCACCAGTGGACACACACCTTAAAACGTATCCCTTCTTTTGCAGCTGACAGCGCAGTGGCACCTACCGTGACCGGATTGTCTACCGGGCCGGGCCATTTACGCATCTTCTTGTATCTACTGCTCTGCTGCGCATCAGGAGCTCGACAACGACGACTGTGCATCGACAGGCGCCTGCTGATGCCATGAAAAGCGGAGCGCGGAATCGGTTTGCTCAGTTCGGCAGCGGTGCACCAGCGGACACACACCTTATAACGTATCCCTTCTTTTGCAGCTGACAGCGCAGTGGCACCTACCCTGACCGGATTGTCTACCGGGCCGGGCCATTTACGCATCTTCTTGTATCTACTGCTCTGCTGCGCATCAGGAGCTCGACAACGATACTGTGCATCGACAGGCGCCTGCTGATGCCATGAAAAGCGGAGCGCGGAATCGGTTTGCTCAGTTCGGCAGCGGTGCACCAGCGGACACACACCTTAAAACGTATCCCTTCTTTTGCAGCTGACAGCGCAGTGGCACCTGCCCTGACCGGATTGTCTACCGGGCCGGGCCATTTACGCATCTTCTTGTATCTACTGCTCTGCTGCGCACCAGAAGCTCGACAACGACGACTGTGCATCGACAGGCGCCTGCTGATGCCAAGAAAAGCGGAGCGCGGAATCGGTTTGCTCAGTTCGGCAGCGGTGCACCAGCGGACACACACCTTAAAACGTATCCCTTCTTTTGCAGCTGACAGCGCAGTGGCACCTACCCTGACCGGATTGTCTACCGGGCCGGGCCATTTACGCATCTTCTGGTATCTACTGCTCTGCTGCGCATCAGGAGCTCGACAACGACGACTGTACATCGACAGGTGCCTGCTGATGCCATGAAAAGCGGAGCGCGGAATCGGTTTGCTCAGTTCGGCAGCGGTGCACCAGCGGACACACACCTTAAAACGTATCCCTTCTTTTGCAGCTGACAGCGCAGTGGCACCTACCCTGACCGGATTGTCTGCCGGGCCGGGCCATTTACGCACCTTCTTGTATCTACTGCTCTGCTGCGCATCAGGAGCTCGACAACGACGACTGTGCATCGACAGGCGCCTGCTGATGCCATGAAAAGCGGAGCGCAGAATCGGTTTGCTCAGTTCGGCAGCGGTGCACCAACGGACACACACCTTAAAACGTATCCCTTCTTTTGCAGCTGACAGCGCAGTGGCACCTACCCTGACCGGATTGTCTACCGGGCCGGGCCATTTACGCATCTTCTTGTATCTACTGCTCTGCTGCGCATCAGGAGCTCGACAACGACGACTGTGCATCGACAGGCGCCTGCTGACGCCATGAAAAGCGGAGTGCGGAATCGGTTTGCTCAGTTCGGCAGCGGTGCACCAGCGGACACACACCTTAAAACGTATCCCTTCTTTTGCAGCTGACAGCGCAGTGGCACCTACCCTGACCGGATTGTCTACCGGGCCGGGCCATTTACGCATCTTCTGGTGCCTACTGCTCTGCTGCGCA
Organism: Amblyomma americanum; assembly: GCF_052857255.1. Lineage (NCBI taxonomy): Eukaryota > Metazoa > Arthropoda > Arachnida > Ixodida > Ixodidae > Amblyomma > Amblyomma americanum. The sequence continues at coordinate 76,929,209 of NC_135501.1, read as the reverse complement.
TCAGGAGCTCGACAACGACGACTGTGCATCGACAGGCGCCTGCTGATGCCATGAAAAGCGGAGCGCGGAATCGGTTTGCTCAGTTCGGCAGCGGTGCACCAGCGGACACACACCTTAAAACGTATCCCTTCTTTTGCAGCTGACAGCGCTGTGGCACCTACCCTGACCGGATTGTCTACCGGGCCGGGCCATTTACGCATCTTCTGGTATCTACTGCTCTGCTGCGCATCAGGAGCTCGACAACGACGACTGTGCATCGACAGGCGCCTGCTGATGCCATGAAAAGCGGAGCGCGGAATCGGTTTGCTCAGTTCGGCAGCGGTGCACCAGCGGACACACACCCTAAAACGTATCCCTTCTTTTGCAGCTGACAGCGCAGTGGCACCTACCCTGACCGGATTGTCTACCGGGCCGGGCCATTTACGCACCTGCTTGTATCTACTGCTCTGCTGCGCATCAGGAGCTCGACAACGACGACTGTGCATCGACGGGCGCCTGCTGATGCCATGAAAAGCGGAGCGCAGAATCGGTTTGCTCAGTTCGGCAGCGGTGCACCAGCGGACACACACCTTAAAACGTATCCCTTCTTTTGCAGCTGACAGCGCAGTGGCACCTACCCTGACCAGATTGTCTACCGGGCCGGGCCATTTACGCATCTTCTTGTATCTACTGCTCTGCTGCGCATCAGGAGCTCGACAACGACGACTGTGCATCGACAGGCGCCTGCTGATGCCATGAAAAGCGGAGCGCAGAATCGGTTTGCTCAGTTCGGCAGCGGTGCACCAGCGGACACACACCTTAAAACGTATCCCTTCTTTTGCAGCTGACAGCGCAGTGGCACCTACCCTGACCGGATTGTCTACCGGGCCGGGCCATTTACGCATCTTCTTGTATCTACTGCTCTGCTGCGCATCAGGAGCTCGACAACGACGACTGTGCATCGACAGGCGCCTGCTGATGCCATGAAAAGCGGAGCGCAGAATCGGTTTGCTCAGTTCGGCAGCGGTGCACCAGCGGACACACACCTTAAAACGTATCCCTTCTTTTGCAGCTGACAGCGCAGTGGCACCTACCCTGACCAGATTGTCTACCGGGCCGGGCAATTTATGCATCTTCTGGTATCTACTGCTCTGCTGCGCATCAGGAGCTCGACAACGACGACTGTGCATCGATAGGCGCCTGCTGATGCCATGAAAAGCGGAGCGCAGAATCGGTTTGCTCAGTTCGGCAGCGGTGCACCAGCGGACACACACCTTAAAACGTATCCCTTCTTTTGCAGCTGACAGCGCAGTGGCACCTACCCTGACCGGATTGTCTACCGGGCCGGGCAATTTATGCATCTTCTTGTATCTACTGCTCTGCTGCGCATCAGGAGCTCGACAACGACGACTGTGCATCGACAGGCGCCTGCTGATGCCATGAAAAGCGGAGCGCGGAATCGGTTTGCTCAGTTCGGCAGCGGTGCACCAGCGGACACACACCTTAAAACGTATCCCTTCTTTTGCAGCTGACAGCGCTGTGGCACCTACCCTGACCGGATTGTCTACCGGGCCGGGCCATTTACGCATCTTCTGGTATCTACTGCTCTGCTGCGCATCAGGAGCTCGACAACGACGACTGTGCATCGACAGGCGCCTGCTGATGCCATGAAAAGCGGAGCGCGGAATCGGTTTGCTCAGTTCGGCAGCGGTGCACCAGCGGACACACACCTTAAAACGTATCCCTTCTTTTGCAGCTGACAGCGCAGTGGCACCTACCCTGACCGGATTGTCTACCGGGCCGGGCCATTTACGCATCTTCTGGTATCTACTGCTCTGCTGCGCATCAGGAGCTCGACAACGACGACTGTGCACCGACAGGCGCCTGCTGATGCCATGAAAAGCGGAGCGCGTAATCGGTTTGCTCAGTTCGACAGCGGTGCACCAGCGGACACACACCTTAAAACGTATCCCTTCTTTTGCAGCTGACAGCGCAGTGGCACCTACTCTGACCGGATTGTCTACCGGGCCGGGCCATTTACGCATCTTCTGGTATCTACTGCTCTGCTGCGCATCAGGAGCTCGACAACGACGACTGTGCATCGACAGGCGCCTGCTGATGCCATGAAAAGCGGAGCGCGGAATCGGTTTGCTCAGTTCGGCAGCGGTGCACCAGCGGACACACACCTTAAAACGTATCCCTTCTTTTGCAGCTGACAGCGCAGTGGCACCTACCCTGACCGGATTGTCTACCGGGCCGGGCCATTTACGCATCTTCTGGTATCTACTGCTCTGCTGCGCATCAGGAGCTCGACAACGACGACTGTGCATCGACAGGCGCCTGCTGATGCCATGAAAAGCGGAGCGCGGAATCGGTTTGCTCAGTTCGGCAGCGGTGCACCAGCGGACACACACCTTAAAACGTATCCCTTCTTTTGCAGCTGACAGCGCAGTGGCACCTACCCTGACCGGATTGTCTACCGGGCCGGGCCATTTACGCACCTTCTTGTATCTACTGCTCTGCTGCGCATCAGGAGCTCGACAACGACGACTGTGCATCGACGGGCGCCTGCTGATGCCATGAAAAGCGGAGCGAAGAATCGGTTTGCTCAGTTCGGCAGCGGTGCACCAGCGGACACACACCTTAAAAAGTATCCCTTCTTTTGCAGCTGACAGCGCAGTGGCACCTACCCTGACCAGATTGTCTACCGGGCCGGGCAATTTATGCATCTTCTTGTATCTACTGCTCTGCTGCGCATCAGGAGCTCGACAACGACGACTGTGCATCGACAGGCGCCTGCTGATGCCATGAAAAGCGGAGCGCAGAATCGGTTTGCTCAGTTCGGCAGCGGTGCACCAGCGGACACACACCTTAAAACGTATCCCTTCTTTTGCAGCTGACAGCGCAGTGGCACCTACCCTGACCGGATTGTCTACCGGGCCGGGCCATTTACGCATCTTCTTGTATCTACTGCTCTGCTGCGCATCAGGAGCTCGACAACGACGACTGTGCATCGACAGGCGCCTGCTGATGCCATGAAAAGCGGAGCGCAGAATCGGTTTGCTCAGTTCGGCAGCGGTGCACCAGCGGACACACACCTTAAAACGTATCCCTTCTTTTGCAGCTGACAGCGCAGTGGCACCTACCCTGACCAGATTGTCTACCGGGCCGGGCAATTTATGCATCTCTGGTATCTACTGCTCTGCTGCGCATCAGGAGCTCGACAACGACGACTGTGCATCGACAGGCGCCTGCTGATGCCATGAAAAGCGGAGCGCAGAATCGGTTTGCTCAGTTCGGCAGCGGTGCACCAGCGGACACACACCTTAAAACGTATCCCTTCTTTTGCAGCTGACAGCGCAGTGGCACCTACCCTGACCGGATTGTCTACCGGGCCGGGCAATTTATGCATCTTCTTGTATCTACTGCTCTGCTGCGCATCAGGAGCTCGACAACGACGACTGTGCATCGACAGGCGCCTGCTGATGCCATGAAAAGCGGAGCGCGGAATCGGTTTGCTCAGTTCGGCAGCGGTGCACCAGCGGACACACACCTTAAAACGTATCCCTTCTTTTGCAGCTGACAGCGCAGTGGCACCTACCCTGACCGGAGTGTCTACCGGGCCGGGCCATTTACGCATCTTCTTGTATCTACTGCTCTGCTGCGCATCAGGAGCTCCACAACGACGACTGTGCAGCGACAGGCGCCTGCTGATGCCATGAAAAGCGGAGCGCAGAATCGGTTTGCTCAGTTCGGCAGCGGTGCACCAGCGGACACACACCTTAAAACGTATCCCTTCTTTTGCAGCTGACAGCGCAGTGGCACCTACACTGACCGGATTGTCTACCGGGCCGGGCAATTTATGCATCTTCTTGTATCTACTGCTCTGCTGCGCATCAGGAGCTCGACAACGACGACTGTGCATCGACAAGCGCCTGCTGATGCCATGAAAAGCGGAGCGCGGAATCGGTTTGTTCAGTTCGGCAGCGGTGCACCAGCGGACACACACCTTAAAACTTATCCCTTCTTTTGCAGCTGACAGCGCAGTGGCACCTACCCTGACCGGATTGTCTACCGGGCCGGGCCATTTACGCATCTTCTGGTATCTACTGCTCTGCTGCGCATCAGGAGCTCGACAACGACGACTGTGCATCGACAGGCGCCTGCTGATGCCATGAAAAGCGGAGCGCAGAATCGGTTTGCTCAGTTCGGCAGCGGTGCACCAGCGGACACACACCTTAAAACGTATCCCTTCTTTTGCAGCTGACAGCGCAGTGGCACCTACCCTGACCGGATTGTCTACCGGGCCGGGCAATTTATGCATCTTCTTGTATCTACTGCTCTGCTGCGCATCAGGAGCTCGACAACGACGACTGTGCATCGACAGGCGCCTGCTGATGCCATGAAAAGCGGAGCGCGGAATCGGTTTGCTCAGTTCGGCAGCGGTGCACCAGCGGACACACACCTTAAAACGTATCCCTTCTTTTGCAGCTGACAGCGCAGTGGCACCTACCCTGAACGGATTGTCTACCGGGCCGGGCAATTTACGCATCTTCTGGTATCTACTGCTCTGCTGCGCATCAGGAGCTCGACAACGACGACTGTGCAGCGACAGGCGCCTGCTGATGCCATGAAAAGCGGAGCGCAGAATCGGTTTGCTCAGTTCGGCATGCTCAGTTCGGCAGCGGTGCACCAGCGGACACACACCTTAAAACGTATCCCTTCTTTTGCAGCTGACAGCGCAGTGGCACCTACCCTGACCGGATTGTCTACCGGGCCGGGCAATTTATGCATCTTCTTGTATCTACTGCTCTGCTGCGCATCAGGAGCTCGACAACGACGACTGTGCATCGACAGGCGCCTGCTGATGCCATGAAAAGCGGAGCTCGGAATCGGTTTGCTCAGTTCGGCAGCGGTGCACCAGCGGACACACACCTTAAAACGTATCCCTTCTTTTGCAGCTGACAGCGCAGTGGCACCTACCCTGAACGGATTGTCTACCGGGCCGGGCAATTTACGCATCTTCTGGTATCTACTGCTCTGCTGCGCATCAGGAGCTCGACAACGACGACTGTGCAGCGACAGGCGCCTGCTGATGCCATGAAAAGCGGAGCGCAGAATCGGTTTGCTCAGTTCGGCATGCTCAGTTCGGCAGCGGTGCACCAGCGGACACACACCTTAAAACGTATCCCTTCTTTTGCAGCTGACAGCGCAGTGGCACCTACCCTGACCGGATTGTCTACCGGGCCGGGCAATTTATGCATCTTCTTGTATCTACTGCTCTGCTGCGCATCAGGAGCTCGACAACGACGACTGTGCATCGACAGGCGCCTGCTGATGCCATGAAAAGCGGAGCGCGGAATCGGTTTGCTCAGTTCGGCAGCGGTGCACCAGCGGACACACACCTTAAAACGTATCCCTTCTTTTGCAGCTGACAGCGCAGTGGCACCTACCCTGACCAGAGTGTCTACCGGGCCGGGCCATTTACGCATCTTCTTGTATCTACTGCTCTGCTGCGCATCAGGAGCTCGACAACGACGACTGTGCAGCGACAGGCGCCTGCTGATGCCATGAAAAGCGGAGCGCGGAATCGGTTTGCTCAGTTCGGCAGCGGTGCACCGGCGGGCCCACACCTTAAAACGTATTCCTGTTTTTGCAGATGAGGAAATTTTTTCTAATCACTTTCGTTACTTTACTACTTGAGCGCCGCTGCCGAATAGAGCCCTATATTTGCATCTTTGTTCGTTGTTCTTTGTTGTGCTGAAATCTGATGACGAAAGATGCGAAAGACTGATCAAAGCAGCTTGATGAATTCCGAAGAGAGATGCGCGTTGAAATGCGCACACTTAAGGACAGTGTCAAGTTTTGCTCGGACACTTGTGATAATGTGAAAGAAATTCAGAAAGACATTAAACAACTGAAGCACGACTTGAAACAACTCATTCGAAAAAACATAGAACTTGAAGAGAAAAATCTGGCCTTGCCTGCTCGAGTAGGCGAACTAGAACAGTACTAAAGGTCGAACAATCCAGAAATGAAAGGACTACCTGGAAGCTGTATTGAAGTGGCTGCAGTAAAAATCATAGCTGAGCCACTGGTTGAGGGACTGACAGATGCCGATAATGACATATGCCACGAAGTTCGAAGTGTGAATTACAGTGATAAAAACGTAATCATCCGCTTCACTCGCCCATCAAAGCGAAATAGCATCTTGGAAAAGGCACGGATGGCACGCCTAACAACTGAGTCCCTTGGATTTGATTGCCCAAGCAAGTCAGTTTTTGTTAATGAACATCTCATTCGAACAAGTAAAGTGCTGCTTGGTGCTGCTATTTCTCTTAAGAAGGCAGCAGGCTGAAAGTTTGTTTGTACGAGCAATGGCAAAATTCTTGCAAGGCAAAGCGAAACATCAACGGTTCTACGCCTAACGTCAATGCATGATTTGGATCTCATGACGTCTGCAACCGTAAACTCTTCCGCAACTGTAGACTCCACATGGGGTAAAATGGGCGGTAACTGTAGAAAACTTTGACAAACACCAAAATGCCTCTCCCAGTCCTTCCCACAGATTTAAAAACCCAACTTGGAATTGACTATCTTTTCGACGCTCCCCTTAAATGCTTTCATAATAATGCCCGTCTCTTTGCAATAAATTTGATGAATATTCAATGCTACTGGCAAGCTTTGGTTTCGACTTTGATGTACTCATGATATCCGATACGTGGTATGAAATGACCATGTGTTCACGCTTCATTCATGCGAAACTTTTTTCCTAAATCGTCACAATGGACGGTAAGGCGGTGGTGTGTCCCTGCTGGTGAATCAATCCGTGAAGTGTGAACTGCTCCCAGAGCTAAGCTTAACTGATTGTTGCGAAATTCTCACAGTTCCCAGCAACTGTGCTGTTTTCTAAGTTTTTACCTCCCTCCAAGTGGTGATCAGAATGTTTTCCTGGAATGTCTGGACTCCCTCATTCATTTCATTGATTATAAGTGTAACATTGTATGGAGCGGTGATTTTAGGAATGATATGTTGTGCATTAATACTACTGAGTAGAATTTTGAAATTCTTCTTTCCTCAAATGGCTGCTCAAACATAATAAGAGAACCCACTCGCATTATTTCCAATATGGCAACGTTGCTTGATATTTTTATTACTAATTTTGATATGGCCCACATTAAGAGTGTTGTAATCTGCTGCGACATTAGTGACCACATATGAATTTATGTGTGAAGAAAAACATCGCACAAAGAGGTTGTCTGACCAGCCTTATTACCGCCAAATAATCACTGAGCATAGACTGAACACCTTCCGCTGAGCAGTAGAAAATGAGACATTGGATGACATTTCTTCTATAATGTGTCCTAATAGCGCATATCACACTTTTTAAGCAAGTTTATGGCTCTGTATCAAAATTATTTCCCCTTACGAAGGTAACAAAACGAAGAAGAATTAGGAAGCCATGGATTTCATCGTGTTTGTTGCATCGCATCGAGGTAAAACCAAACTTTACTGGAACTCTATCAAAATGAGAGAGCCTGATGACTGGAAACTGTACAAAGCTTAAAGCAACCAATTAAACCGCGATATTAGAACCGGTAAGGACTGTACTACAATGATATCTTTGAGAGTAGCGGCAGGCGTATGGATATATTGTGGGAACAGCTTTCCAAATCATTAAACCATCAAATATTACCAAAGCTCATGATATTTTAACAGTTAATGGTGTTGAGATTAGTAGGTTCGACTTGGCTAATGCGTTTAATGATTCCTTCCTTGATAACTCGCGGTTAGAATATAACCCGGAAGCGATCGAATTTTTCGAGACTAACCATCCGCAGAGTGTTTTTCTTACTGCAGTTGACAAAGAAGAAGTTCGATCAATCTTCAGGAAACTACACAATAGCCCATCGCGAGATGCGGGCGGACTTCAAATTTATCCTGTTAAGCATGTTATTGATGTTATTTCACCCTCACTAAACCATATCCTTAATCTATGTCTTAGAACTGGTATGTTTCCCATGGAGACGAAAGTTGCTAGAGTACTGCCTGTATTTAAGAAAGGTGATCGCAATAATATCGGGAACTATAGACCAATGTCCCTTCTACCAGTGTTTTCCCCGCTATTATCACCCGCTCTCAACGCGATTTTAAGAAAGGATTTTCTACTGAAAGTGCATTAGTGGCACAAAAATATTTATCTTAGAAATCTTTGAAGAAAAAAGGTTATACTTGGGGTTTTCATGTATAACTGCTGCTACAGGTGATGAAGCCACGTTGGCAGTGACACCACCTTTAGCACGCACCTAGGTTGTCCGACACTGGGGCTTCGCCCGCTAGGGGCGCAGCGGGGTTTACGGAGCTTCTCCCAAGCGAACACAACTAATGAAAGCCGGGCGCCAGGCCGGGAGACGCTTGTACCCATTTTTACCGGTGGGTGTCCGGCGGTGGGTCTCAAACCGACCACCTCCTATACCACCGCTATACATGTGCGCATGTATAGCGATATTTTTTGATGAGGGGGAGGGGAGGGCTTGACAGGACACAACCAATTTTAATGGCCGCAGTCTTAGATTCGAGAAACCGAAACTATACCGCCATTTAGTTCCCGGACGTCATACTCACTTGTCACACCTTTATCCACCATGTTGAACCGTGACGTCATCATTGTCAGGCGGCAGGTTGTTGTTTCTACAATGCTATTGTAGATGGCGCTACAAGTCTCAATGCGAGATGCGCTGTTTTCTAGTTGCAGCCGCAGATGGTGCTTTGATCTCAGGGTGGTAGGAGACCTCACGAAATCTCGAAATGTGAGTCGTAATTGCTGCCAGAGAGCGCTGTGGTCAAAGGTGGTAGGAGACCCCAATAAACCTCGAAACGTGATGAGTAATATCCCTGTCACACGGGCACTTTCGATCCTCATTGAACTCGATCTGCATCGAGATTTTCAAGCACGCTCGAAACGTGCAGTGCTACACGGGCATTTTCAATGCTCATTGAGAAGTTGCCCTCATGTGTGTTAGGTGGCGCCAAATGTTCCGCCGACAGCCATAACAAGGTGATGTCCGGCAACACTGTGCAGTCGGGGGCAGCGGCAGCCAAATAAGCAGCCAGACGTGATAGCGATCCAGAAAGGAAAACAGTAGCGCCGAAAAACACGCAAACACAGTAGAAGAACGACGTAGGACGAGCGCTATCTAGCCCAAATGGAAGTTCTTTTAAACTATATGTGATAGCGGTTGGCGCCAAAACCTAAATCTGTGTTCTCACAACTGTGTAGATTATTATGAGTCTAAAAAGGTAGTGTGAGATTGCTCTTATGATGGTGATGGCTGCTGACCCCGAAGTTGAGATTGAGGCGGCTAAAAGAAAGACACACAGTGTAAAAAGACAGCTACTTTTAGCGAATGGGTTGTGCATCGCAGCTGCGGTTGCGTGCGATGGTACAGTCCAGCGGGAAAGATGGATGTACAATCGAAACGAACGCTGGTTTGAGGACACTCTCCCTCACCTTGGTGAGCGGTTCTTTAAACAGAGCCTCCGTGCGACTCCTTCGACGTTCCGGTATACAGTCGAAGCTTGCCGGCCCCTGCTGCAGCGCGTTGACACAAATATGCGGTTGGCCATCTGTCGAGAAGCGCGTTGTAGTGGCGATGTATAAGCTGTGCTCCTCAGCAGAGGATAGGTCTGTGTCCAATCTTTTCGGCCTGGGGCGATGTACTGTGAACACCATCTATCGGGAGTTTTGTGACGCCGTAGTGTGCCTACTCGAGGACAAGTTGATCAACAGGTCTCTACAGAAGCAATGGGCTACCAAATTAGAGAGTTCAGTGCCGTTTGCGATTTCCCACAAGCGATAGGGGCACTCGACGGTTGCCATTTCCCCGTGTTGCCGCCCAAGGAAAGTACGTCAGACTTCTACAACTACAAAGGCTGGTGAGTTATCTCATATTTGGCTTATGTAGAACTTACATGTTGCCACCATAAAGGCAGCATTGCAGCGATACGAATTTGATAATGCAGAAGTCTTCAGTTCATAAGTCATTGTGCATGTCCATGATTTGATTTGTGAAGAATTCTTTTTTTTCAAAGGCACAGCATTGTGCTGCTTGGCTTGGTAGATGGCCGGTACCGCTTTCGGTACGTGAACGTTCGCTCACCAGAGCGCTGCCACGATGCCCACATCTATCAATGTTCCCAACTGTCAGAGTTCATTGAAGGACCAACATTTCAGGCTCCAGCTGTAGTCATCAGTGGAACAGATGTGCCTCCACTTATACTCTGCGATCAAGCGCTTCCCCTCACATCCCACTTAATCAAACCCGTAAGCCACAGCCCACACCTGGATGCCGACATGAAAAGATTGAATTGCCACTTGTCGAAGGCTAGAAGGGTAGTCGAGAACGCGTTTGGCAGAATGAAGGCAAGATTCAGGTTCTGCATGAAGAGGATGGAGAGCAGCCTAGATGCAGCTCCACTAGTGATCCGCGCCTGCTATACGCTGAAAAACATCTGTGAAGCGTTTGGCGAACACGTTATGCAAGACTGGACTTCTGATGCAAAAATTTCCGAGGCCCTGTATGAGCAGCCAGAGACACACAGATGCTCAAACCGCAACTGGTGCTGCAGTACGAGTTGCAATCCTAGAATACTACAAGCAGCGAGCACAGAACTGAGGTAAATTGTGCTATCCTTTTACATTAACCGTGTTTCTGGCTGGCTAGTTGGTGCAATGCATTAACTTTAAGAAACTGTGTAAAAAGATAAGAGAACACAAAGCAGACGCACAGAAAACTTGAAAGGTTATACCTCTTTATAGGCTTCGCAGGCAACACTTTACAAAGCAATGTATATATCACATTCAACGGAACCAAATCAAGAAGATGAAGGACAAGACAAAAAAGGCACTGGCTAGCTTTATTTTGTCCTTCGTCTTTGTACGCTGGTCCTATTGTTTGACCATGAATTACCAACACGCCCACAATGCTGTGTTTCTACAGAAAATATCACCCGAAAAATATCAGACTGCTGCGAAATATTGCTCAGGTACTGGAACAGGCGCAAAAACATGAAAAAGCAAGAACGACAAATAACACAAAAAATCGGAAGGAGTAACCTCGGATGTCGAACTGCATGTGGTTAACATAGCCATGATTATTGTAAATCATTCAGGTACTGCAAAAAGCGAAAAAATTAAAACAGTAGATAAAATCATAAGGAGTCACATTAGATAATGTCATATTGCACAAAGTTAACCCAGCCTTGGGTAGCACAAATCACCGCGCAACATTGCGCAAGCAGTGAAGAAAATGCAAAATATGCGCACGAAAACGAAGAGACAAAATCTGGTGTCACATCACATGATGTCATAATGCATGTGGTTAAGACTGCATTCAGTATAACAAATTGCTGCGCAACATCGCGCAGGCACTGACACAAGTTCAAAAAATGCACAACAGCAAGGAAAGCAAAACAATAGATAAAATCTGAAGGAGTCGCAATAGATAATGTCATATTGCACATAACACAGCCTTTAGTACCACAAATCACCGCACAACGTTGCGCAGGCGCTGAAACAAATGAGAAAAATCACACAAAAAAAATCTGGAGTCAAATCAAATGATGTCATATTGCATGTGGTTAACACTGCCTTCAAAAACGACTGCAGTGGTGGCCTAGTCGATTGAACATCCGCCTCGCATGCGGGAGGTGCGGGGTTCGATCCCCAGTGCCGCCGGGTACTCACCAGTGATACAATAGGGTACAAGATTTTCTTTGGTCTGGTGTTCGGCTTATTTAGGGCGAAATGCTTGGGCAAGGGTCTTTCACCCCACATTGAGAAGTCGAAAATACCTTGTGCCATGGCGCTCTTTGGCCATAGATGCCCTTGCGCCATAAAATACCATAATCATCAACATTGTCATCAAAATCACAAATTGCTGCATAATATTGCACAGGCGCTGAAACAAGCACAACAAATGCACAACAGCAAGAAAGAAAAACAACAGCATAAAACTTGCGTCACATCAAATATTGTCGGACTGCATACAGCCTTGAAGAAAACGTCACACAGAATAAAAAAGTGCATGAAAGCAGGGGCAAGACATCAAGAAAACCGACGAGTCTGAAAACTAAACACAAAAATAAAACCCACAGGCAAAATAAAAACCGGCAAAATAGAAACATACAACTCTGAAAAAATTCGAATAATTCTTAAGTTCATTAAAAAAAAATTGCAGTGGTTTAGCTCTGGTTAAACCTAGTTGAAATGCGAAAGCTTCGTTTCCTCGGCACGTTGTCTACGCACAGTCTCATTACGGCGCTCTCGAGGCGGTATCTTCCGCAGTTCAGTCACCCCGGAACGTGGCACGACTTCTTTTAGCCGCATCCTCGTTACGGCGCTTCTAAAGTCCTGCGGTGCGCTTTTCTGGCGTCTCTTGAGCGCGTTGTCCTTCGTCGTTTCGTTCTGTCGTTGTTGCGTCTCTTTCGCGCTCTCCATAGCGACTACAATACACTGAGGCGAAGCGCGCATATATATATATATATATATATATATATATATATATATATATATATATATATATATATACCCCAGCGAGGCGACACCTACTCTCCCTCTACCGCAGCGGAGCACATCTGGTGGAGCGAGCGGCGACGGCAGCGGCATCGACGGTGGCGCCATTTGTTGGAGCGCGGCTGCAGCGTTGCTAGGCAACGGCGGCTCATGGTCAGGCCACGCGCATACGGCTGAAGCGCGCGACGAGCCGAAATGGCTCGCTGGCTGGAGTAGTAAAGCTTTCGCTTTAAAACTTTGTGATGGCATTCACCAATTTCTCTTGCAGCGGCAAGTGCCGCTGCCTCATCTCCATTTCTCTGGCGTGACACGCTTCAAGGCTCTCACTCAGCATCCTCTGCTCCGTGAGCAGAGCTCGCCTGAAGTCGGACGAAGCAGTCCGCAGCCTGTTCCTGGGGTTTTGCTGCTCGCAGATGCCTGCCTGCCCCTCGGCTCCTCCGTCCTCAATGGCCGCCGACTCGGCTGCAAAGCCTTCGGCCCAGCTGTCGTCTGCGTTCAGTGCGGGGTCCTGAGAATTAGCTAGTGCGGGGCTGCCATCTTAAGCGGTTCTGGTGTCGGCGCCCGCCATAATATCAAGAATGATCTGCATCAGATAGAAGACCGAAACAGGGCCGGAATGAGAAAAATGGGGGCCCTGGCGATTTTTTACGAAGGCGATTTTTTATCAGCGACAACTTGGAAAACGATCGTTCGGTCTCACAGCTTGCGCCGGGTATGCTTAAGAAATTCGCAAAGAATAGAAAGGTTCAGAAACGCACCAGTAAGGTTTATTTTGTGCAGCAACTTCATTATTCCCAGGGGACTCGTGTCCTGGCACACAGAGTTGTGCAGAAGGTTCGCAAACTGAACGATTTTATCGGAAAATGCTGGCTCCAAATTATTTTTGTAGGTTTTCGTCATGTTCTCAGCCTGCTGTGCCAGAGTGGCCTCGCTCCCAACTTCTGTCAGCAATTTTAAGAATACGAACCTTTCGCAGAGTTCAGTGTAGGGAGCCTTTCGCACTCCCAGAGCAGAGCCTAGACTGTCAAGTACAACATTGTAGGTCTCTACCATTAAATTTTTTCCACCAACATCTTTATAGAAACTGCAGTTTTTCCGGAAAAAATTCCATTAGCAAAAGTTGTTGTTCATTACAAAAATGGAGATCGCAACGCCCTCGCCAACTACAGACCAATCTCTATTTTGCCAGTGTTTTCAAAAGCATTTGAGAAAATGCTCCATCTAAGAATGTCAAATTTCATCCATAAATTTAACTTGCTAACACCATTTCAGATTGGCTTCTGCAAAAGCAAATCAACTGAACTTGCATTACTCCAACAAAAGGAATATATAATAAAGCAACTTGAAAACAAAGCTATTGTCATTGGTGTATTTGTGGACATCTCAAAGGCTGTTGACCTGGTAAAATAAAATCTTACTAAACAAATTACACTACTATGGTATCCGAGGAAAAGCACTCTCATTGTTAAGTTCTTATTTGTCGTTTAGACAGCAAGTGGTGTACATAAATGGTATACGGTCTGAACCGAAGCCGCTCTTCTGCGGTGTCCCCCAAGGCAGTACGCTAGGGCCTCTACTCTTCAATATTTACCTAAACGATATTGTCAACATTAGCGATAATACAAAGTTTTTCAGCGTATTTTTTTCGGGTAAAAATGTTCATGAACTTATCAAACAATGTAATGCCACAATGAAAGCCCTTGAGGTCTGGTCTGCAGTTAACCTGATGCAAATAAACGAGAGTAAGACCAAAGCTGTCATATTTAGGCCGAAAAATAAAGTTATCCCACCGCACGATAATATTATATTAAACTCGCGGGCTGTAGAAATTGTTGAGCAGTTTAAATGCCTTGGGGTCATATTTTCTGCCAGTATGTCATGGGATTATCATGTCAATTATATCTTGAAAAAAATAGCTCAAATCACTGGTGTTATAGGCCGTCTAAAATACATACTTCCCACAAAAACTAAGATGCTGGTATACAATTCAATATTCAACTCGCATTTAAACTATTGCCAGTTGGTGTGGGGCACTACAACATTCACTAACCTTGAACGTATTCATTTAATGCAAAAAAGATATCTCCGAAATGCATATAATTTACCGTTCCGGCATCCAAGTGCAGCTTTCATTTGTCATTCCAGAGTTATTAAAGCACATAATCTTTATAAATATCGCCTCAGAGTTACTTTTAAAACAGAAATCAAGAAGAATGTAACAAATCATAAAAATTTAGCAGAACTAAGGAAAAAAGAATCAGTCTATCCAACAAGACGTGGCGAAGAATGGACAGTGCCAACACTTCAGCTAAATCTTGGTAGGGAATGCCTTCAGTACACACTTCCATCTCTTCTAAATAGGTATATCCACATTAACCTCGATTTGTTTTCTTTTTCACGTCGTGAACTACATAATTTGTTTTTGAATAACATTGTTTAGGTTTCATTATGTATACATATTGCTGTTTCGTGTATTCTCCGGTGCTTCCTTGATGTGCTTGTCTTTTTGTTTTTTTTTAAATTGTATAAACTCTTGTGTTGCCTCCCTGTCAATAATTAGGATTGTAGACTCGTCAAGCTGCCCAAGGGCAGCTTTTTTCTACGATTCCTCCATCTGTAGTGCTAGATGGGAAATAAACTTTGATTTCGTCAACGAGACGTTCCCAGACAGACTTTGCCATATGCTCGATAAATTCATCACAAATGGTTTTTGACAGATACGATGGGTGACCTTTTCCTTTGTTCAAATAGCGTTGGATGTGTTCCTTAAGAAAGGGATCAAACTTGGCAATGGCCTCAAGCACTCCCATATAATTGCCATTTCTCGGTGAACCAAAAATCTCCCCACTGCCCCTAAACGCTAGGTTGCGCTCAGCTAGAAGCTTAACTACAACGACTACGCGCTTCAACACCTCAATCCAGAAAGCGGTTTCAGTGCCAAGATGCTTAACCAGCTCCTTGTCAATTGTGCTGCGCGAGTTAGAGCGGGCGAGCCATGCTGCCACGCAGTTCCGATGCTCGACGCTATTTTAATGTGCGCAAACCTTTTCTTCTGTTCTTTTCCTATCAGAAAAGCCGCGCGTGGTGAATGCACTGGGGTTGCTTGAAATCGAAAATAGTTTGCACATGAAACACTAAACGAAACTTTTGGACTCCGAGTACATTAACCAGTGTCACCTCCCAATTTACAGCGTTTCGTACGAAAAGATGAGGTGAAATATATCTGATTTTTGTATTGCATTTCGGAAGGCGGAAAATTTTCTGCCCGATGTTCAAAATACAAAGGCCCTCTCTGAAGGCATGCACTCCGAAAGCTGTCAGTAACAAAATCCGGCCACTTAGCAAGGTCACTTCAGAGAATCTCGCAACGTACCTCTTGCTGCGGGGGTGTCTGTACTTCTCTGTTGCTGCAAAGAGAAGCCGTCTATTTCGTCCTCTCGAGGCACACTTTGTGGATGGGAACATGATTATTTGAAGCCAAACTAACAGGAAACAATTGAGTCGGTTCTTGGAACGTTGTTTCCTGGCGCTCGTCAGTAGAAGGAGGCTCATCGGGGAGGCTTGGCACCTGTTGATCAGCAGTAGAAGAGATCGGGCGTGGTGGACCGGACACCTGGAGCTCTGTGGCAGGGGCCCGGCCGAGTAGCATAGACGTTGCTGACTCAGTAACAGGACAGGGCTTGGTTAGCGCCGGTTGCTCAGAAATATGAACGACCGAGGTTGGCACCGTCTTCACAGGATCAAGACAACCAAGATGAGTCAAACTTTGCTTCTTGCCAGGAAACCGTGGTGATGGAGTTGGTAAGTCCTCCACAGAAGCACAGTCTGTACTATTGGGAGTTTGACACGGAATCTGGCTAGAGCGATCATACTGCTCCACGGAAGCTGCATTCAGTAGGTTCTTTGTCATCTTTGATAGCTTCCTTTCACGCTTTTCACTTTCTAACTTCGTTTATCGTTCAGACGCACCACACTGATGCTTGCGACCGAGAATTTTCGCATGAATAGATGCTAATTGTTCACCGCACCGGGAACTTTGTCAGTCCGACGCGACCGCAAGTGTCCAACGGTGGCCGTCCCGATGACTGGCGCACGCTGCTTGGATGGTCCGTCCGTGGCTGGCCGAGAGTGGTGCGCCCCCCGGGAGCTCCTCAGCGGGCGGGCGTATGCAAGCTTAACCGGCGGCTCGGGGATAAATCGCAGCCCGCGATCAACTTCCTTTCATAGACCTGCGCCGCGTCTGTCTGTTACTAGCGCCAAAGCAGGCGTTCACATACGCACAGAGTTTTGTACAAATTCTCTCCTTCTCCATACAAACCCACTACTTCTCCCTTTCCGGCCTCGTCTTCCTATTGGGTATAGGAGCAATCGTTTGTTCTGGGAGGTTCTCGATTTTTTTTTCGCCCCGTCGACGCCGATCGCGAGAAAGAAGGGGAGAGGCGACTCCTAGCACGCGCGAAGTTACGCGCCCTCCGTCGCCTCTGAGGCATCTTTTTCTACTTCTTTCTGGAAAGTTCGGCGGCCAGTAAGACCTACTTTTTCCGTCGAGCGCGTGTGAAGGTGCGCAGCCAGTAGGCAGGAATGGCCCTGGAGACAGGTCTTTGTGCCCATCTCTCTTACTTCCCCCTGTACTCTTCTACAACCCTAGCCCGAACAGTGAACATTCCATGCCCCACGGCACGCGCACAAAAGCACATGCAACGTCTTGTTTCCTTTCCTGCCTAGAAACTGCCATCAGACTCATCAACATCTGCTATCGGACTCATCCCCCCGCCCAAATTACCATCACGGTAAAGAAAACTCGAATGGGAGGCACTGTTGCGTACTGCGGCACATCCTTTCTATGAGAAGGGCAGCGGCGGAACTATTTGAGAGGTGGAGGGTGGCTGGTGGTGACGAGGGGCAAGGGAGATTTAGGTCCTCATCCCACGTTACATGTTTTAGGTGCTTCCCCTTGCCCCTCGTCTCGAGACAGCACTGGACAGGCGCACTGACACGAAACCACGAAAACTCTTCAAGCAAACGCACCTCGCTTCGTAAGAGGACCCCGCAGGGGTAGCGGGGGATTCCTGTTTTTGCAGCTGGACAAGCTCTTCCCAAATGACCAGGCTAAACGTATGCTGGTACATTAGGCGCGGGCCCCGTCTGCTCGTTCTGATTTTTTCGGTTCATACCTGTCGCTCGAAGTGCCGTTGCCCGTGGTTCTATATTCTGAGCAGGTTAGAATAAATGGGCCCCCATCTCCTACTGTCCGAGGTGAGGCCCTGGGCTGCAGCCTCCATAGCCTACACCCCCCGCCCCCCTTAATCCAGCGTCGCAGAGAAACAATAATTTATCATGTTTGGCTGTTAATTTCTTTGGTTCATAAACAGGCGAGAAGTGTGGGATCAAGCGTGTGTGAAACAAGGATGTCTCCAGTGACTAGCTCTGAACTGAAGCAGTGATATTAGACGAATTTTGTTTCTGGCCCACTTATATTCTTTTGCCACGTAGTGGATAGAAGTTAACCTTTAATCAGGCTTTCGAAATACCTTGGCAATGTTTCTTTCAAGGACATGTTGTCTTTGCTTACTGCCTGAGCAAATGCCTTTAGGTGCCACCTATGGCTGATTTTTTGACATCATGACCGCACTTGCAACATAAGGTGGTTGATGCCTTAAATTATGTGATGGCTTGTAGCACTAAAAGACAGGATGACAGCACTAACACATATGACGCTGAGATGATGGAACAAGAAATAAACATCACTATGGTTCAAATGCAACCTAGCACATTCTATGTGCTTATCAACGTGCAGCAGTGCTAAAAGACAGTATGCAAATGTCAAGCTCTTTGCATTTTTTATGTGATGTCACCTTGACATGTTTATTTAACATTAGAGAGTGCCCCATATTTCTCGACCATAACATCATAGCTATTCCAATAAAGGCCATTTTTCAAAGCTCACTGTGATGTAAATGAAAAGGTGAGGAAATGATAGAGCATAACCTTTTTGGCAAGTGCATTGCCAATCTCAAATCTGATCTACATACCTCTTCTACAGTGGCTCCGCCAGAGCAGTGGGTTTCTTGAACGAGTGATGGGTCGTTGATTGGTAAGGACCCCAAGAAAGAATGAATGCGAGTGTAATGGGGCCATTGGATAGCGCCCGAGCCTGTGGTTGTTCTGTTTTGTTGATGTCCCTAAAAGAGATGGTGTAGTATTATCAAGTACGCGTGATAAGTTATCAAGCACGCAGGCTGATGTATAGCTTGAGCCAAGACTGTGTCAAACGTGCCGCGTATCATGCCAGTCATGTGTCATGTGCCAGCAACACCCGGCAATAAACGTTCTTTGTTCTGCCACTACCCACCGGCTACGTTCCGTTACTTCAGTGGCAACGAGGATGGGATAGCTGCACGATGACAGCCAGGCCACCCGAGTTCGACGATACGACAGGTAGCTGGAGCAGTTACCGTGTTCGTTTGGAGGCCTTTTTTGAGGGCCACGGCATCACAGATCCGGGAAAAAAGCGTGCGCTTCTGGTGTCGGCCCTGAGCGACAACGTGGTTCGCGTGCTTCAAGGCCAGTGCCAGTCGGAATCGGTGAACAGCTTGAGCTACGAAGTCGTCATACAGCACCTGGACAACCACTTCGATCCAAAAGCCAATGAGATTGCAGCAAGCTACGCATTCTTTATGCGGAACCAAGCGGAAGGCGAAAAGGTACGGGACTACATCACCGACTTGAGATGTCTCGCAAAGGGCTGCAGTTTCGAAAAGTTTTTGGACCGCATGCTGCGGGATAGGATTGTCTGCGGAATCCGTGATGAACAAGCTCGACGACACATGTTGTCGCAACAGAAGTTAAGCCTGGCGGAGGTAGAAGCGTTTTCTAAAGCAGCGGAAGCCGCAGAAACGAATGTCCGGGCAATGCAAGAGAGGAGCATCAACGACAACGGTGCTGCCAACTTCGCACAGAAGCACAGGAGGAATCCGCAGAAGTCCGGACGCGGGCATGGATCCATGACAGAGTCCACGCAGTGCGGAAGGTGTGGCTCGAACCATGGTTCGGAAGTGTGCAGACACAAGAAAGCGACGTGTCACAAGTGCGGAATGAAGGGTCACCTGGCAAGGATGTGCTCCAGCGGTGGCACTAACCGCTCAGGCACCTTTGCGGTGAAGGAGCTAGACGGCAGTGACGGAAGTAGCGAGGATATTCTCTACGCTTTGGAGGCTCACAACAACAGTAGGAACTTGTCCGCACGGCCATTTGAAAGGAATTTCATCTGGGAAGGCCGGAACCTGCGCATGCTGGTAGATACAGGGTCCACTATTAGCGTCATTCCAAGAAGGGTATTCGATAATAACCGCGAATGGTGGTCGCCACTGGAGAAGACTTCACTGCGCCTGACGTGCTTCCTGGGGCCGCTGCCGGTTCTTGGCCGAGTAGCCATGAAAGTCGAATGCAGTAACACGCAAGTGGACAGCTCGCTGGTTGTAGTGGATTGCAACGGGCCTTTTTTGTGCGGCCAGAACACCATACAGGCCTTCCGTAAGGCTGGCCTGGCACTACTGGAAGAATGCGCGTCGCAGAACATGCATGTAGTACACGGTGACGCCACGACGGCGAAACTTTTGACGGAATTTCCAGAAGTTTTCGAGCAGAGTTTGGGTTGCTGTAAGGGACCACCCGTGAAACTACACAAAAAAGATGCCGCTCTACCACGCTTCCTCAAGGCTCGACCGGTGCCATACGCGCTTCGGGAAAAGGTGTCTGCAGAAATCGACCGCCAAGTACAGGAAGGAGTGCTTTCACCAGTGAGAGTTTCCGAGTGGGCTACGCCCGTCGTGCCCGTAGTGAAGCGAAACGGGGATATTAGGCTGTGTGGAGACTTCAAGTTAACCGTGAATCTGGCGACACATCTGTAACAGTATCCGTTGCCAAAAATTGAGGACATCTTCGCATCTCTGTACGGCGGAAAGGTGTTCACTACTTTGGATTTACGACACGCGTATAATCAACTTCCACTGGACGACGAAGCACGAAAAATGGCCGTGTTGAACACACACAAAGGGTTGTTTGCATACAACCGCCTCGCTTTCGGCATCGCATCTGCTCCAGCTTTGTTCCAGCGCCGCCTCGAATCCGTTCTGCAAGGTCTTCCTCGCGTCAAGGTGTACTTGGACGACATCATTATTGCTGAAAAGAAGAACGACGATTCAACTCTCCGGCAAGTCTTCGAGCGACTGCGCGACAACGGACTCAAGTTGAACCTTGACAAATGCAGGTTCCGCGAGAAGCAAGTTACGTTCTTGGGCCACAAGATCGACGCAACTGGCTTGCACCCCCCTCAGAATATGGAAGCAATCACCGCCGCACCAAGACCAGAGACGGTGAGCCAGCTAAAATCCTTTTTGGGTTTGATCACATATTACGCAAAATTTTTGCCGAATCTTGCAACCACGTTGGCTCCACTCTATAGGCTGTTGGCGAAAGGAGCACGGTGGCAATGGGCAGCCGAGCACGATAAATTCTTTCAGGCAGCCAAGCGCGCTATGGGGGAAGCGGAACTTCTCGTCCACTACGACCCCGAAAAGCCGTTGCGGCTTGAATGCGACGCTTCACCAGTGGGGGTCGGCGCGGTGCTGTCACACTGAATCGGGAACAGGGACCACCGCATATCGTTCCGTTCGAGAGCTCTGACGCCGGCTGAGCGGAATTATTCGCAACTGGAAAAAGAAGCGTTGGCCTTGGTGTTCGGCGTTACCAAGTTTCGAGATTACTTGTTGGCAAATCATTTCACTCTCGTGACGGATCACAAGCTACTGACCGGGCTGTTTCACCGGGAACGGCCAATTCCGCACATGGCCGCGGGAAGAATCCAGCGCTGGGCCCTGTTGCTGTCGGCTTACCATTATGATCTCGAGTACCGCCCAGGACACCTAAATGCTAACGCAGACGCGCTCAGTCGCCTACCCTTGCCGGGTCTTGGGTGAAAGAGAAGGGCAAGAATCAATGGAATACGTGCTTTATACACGGGGCCTAAATTCCATGGCCCTTTCCGCTCGGCAACTAGTGGACCTAAGTCGCTCGAACGATAAGCTTCAGCGGATCAGGGGGTGGATCTCACGCGGCTGGCCACGGCACTTATCGGCAGCACAGCAACACCTGATGCCGTACTTTTCTCGCCGTAACGAGCTCGCCGCCAGCCACGACCTGGTATACTGGGGCCATCGAGTAGTGTTGCCGGAGGCGGCGCAGCGATGCATGCTAAAGGAACTGCACAACAGTCACCCCGGTATCACAGCCATGAAGCGCACAGCTCGAGCGCTATTTTGGTATCTTGGACTAGATAGGGACATCGAATTGTTAGTTCAAAGTTGCCCTCAATGTGTTCATTGCTGGCCCATGCCAGCTGCTGAGGTTCCGTCTCCATGGCCAGCGAGCAACAAACCATGGTACAGGTTGCATATGGATTTTGCAGGCCCCATCGATGGCTACCAAATTTTCGTTTTGTTTGACGCCGAGACAAAGTGGATGGAGGCCATACCTTTAAAGACCGCCACAGCAGAGACCACCATTCAAGTACTTGAGGGTATTTTCGCACGGTTTGGCCTACCATACTGCTTGGTATCGGATAACGGACCACAGTTCACAAGTGCTACCATGTCTAGTTTCTTGCAGGAAAGCCATGTGAAACACGTCCGAACAGCCCCATACCATCCTCAGTCAAATGGGTTGGCGGAGCGGGCCGTGCGGACGGTAAAAGAAGGGCTTCGAAAGAATTCAGCAGGGACATTGCAAGAACGAATAATCAAGTTTTTATTCCGTTATAGAACGACACCTTTGGAGCGAGGGAAATCGCCAGCGGAACTGCTGTTTGGTTTCAGTCCCAGAACCAGGCTGACGGCTTCCCTCACGGACATCAAGGTCACAGAAAATGATTCCGGTGAACCTGTGCCAGCAGTGACAAAATCACCAAAACGTTATCAACCAGGAAAGCCTGTATGGTCACGCCAGTTTCGGTCTGCTCGGAAATGGATGCCTGCGACTGTGGTGTCCACGACGGGAGCGCGCATGGTTACTCTAGAAACACCGGAGGGATCGCAGCGCCGCCACGTGGACCAACTCAGGCATCGGCTCGACGTGGGGTCGTCCCCTAGCAAGCCGAGCCCAGTTCGGACCCCTGACGAAGCTCAAAGTAGCTCTGAGGAGGCAGAAGATCATCAAGGTACGGAGACACGGGAAGTCCGCTCTCAAGCTGAAGACCAACCACCACGTCGCTCGACACGCCCACGGAAGCCACCGGATCGTCTCACTTACTCCAGCTTAGGGGGAAGGGATGTAGTATTATCAAGTACGCGTGATAAGTTATCAAGCACGCAGGCTGATGTATAGCTTGAGCCAAGACTGTGTCACACGTGCCGCGTGTCATGCCAGTCATGTGTCATGTGCCAGCAACACCCGGCAATAAACGTTCTTTGTTCTGCCACTACCCACCGGCTACGTTCCGTTACTTCAGATGGAAAGTTGCGCAAGTTTATATAATTACTGAAAAGCAGAGCAGTATGCATTTAAAACCGATAAGAAAAGCCGGTCGTCAGGTGCACATTAAACAGAAACACGCCTACCAGATTTTACATTCAGACACCAGGCTTGAAATGAATGGAGACGTAATGAATCAAAATTGCACGTTAGCGCTAAGCAGCGGGGTTGCCCTCTGGTGCTGCCAAAAGACTTTTTTTTATCACTGCTTATAAATAGCTTAATGAGCAAGGCGGGTTCTCGGCGGTGATTTTCGGGCACCCTCCCCTAGGCGTCGGAAAATATGCAGGGGCCTTGAAGCGCGCCGAAAGTTCTTCGAACGTCTCCCTGAGTGTCTGAAGAGCATCGCGAACTCGTGATTGAAACCGCTTGCAACCATGCTTTTGTAACACTTCGGAATTCGACTGCCGTCGGTCCAAGCAAGTGAGTTGCTGCAAAATACAGCACGAAGTCAGTTTTCTCGTATTCACTGTGGGAAGAGTAGAAGTACTCCATAACAAAAAACTATACGATGTCGTCACTGTCTACCATGGCCAACTCCATGGCCGACTCTAGTCTCGTTAGGCACTAAATCGACCGCACACAAAAAATACACGGGAGAACTCATCACCTCCACGGTGGGCAGACGACAAGACCTACCTGCACGCGCTCGACTGAAAATTGTCGCTGCTGACGCGCTGGACCTGCACCACAGAACTGGTTCAGCACCGCACTGGCACCAGCACTTTTTCAGAATTGGTGCCGTGAAACAGCGCTGAATTGAATGCAGCGATAGTGCAATGACATCTTGTGAAGCGTGAATTCAAAGCAAACAAAAAGAACAGGTGCATTTGAAAACGCCAATGCCTGAGAACTTGGAGGCCGTCTAAAAATGCTTACTTACCGGTACATCTGCGTCAAGTTTATCTTGTGGCGCACCTCTGCTGCTGTGCGATCGAACACGAGGGTCCGCAACGCCTCCGCGATTTCCGCAAACACTGCGGCGTTCCTCTGCTGGCGCCTCAAATGATTTAGGCGGTCCTGCCAGCAGTCGTTGAGAGCGGCTGTCTTGCACTTGCTCCACAGTTTGCGCGCCGATGAGCAGGAGGACGCCATCCTTGTTTACACTGACGGCGAAGCTTGGAGCGTCATGTAGAGATTATTTTCCAAAATGTTTGCATATAAGCAGGCATAGTACATGAAAATGTTTTGTCATGCATTTTCATCAATTACAACAACAAAAATTGTGGTTTTGCTTTGTTAACTAGTGTTTGTTTTTATAGCTTGGTGAGAGCGAGAGTGCTTTCGATTGTGCTTAGAACCTCGAGCACTCTTGAGTCGGCATCGTGTCAAGCAGGATCGGGCTCGATTGCGCTTGAAAGTGGCCGTGTGACAACCACCGATCTGCATTCAGTTCGATGAGCATTGACTCAATGAGGATCAAAAGTGTCCGTGTGACAAGGGTATAATAGGTAACGCCCTTAAAAAATGAGGCTGCGCAGTGGCGCGGTAAGGAGTGCTCGCGCCTGGCCGTCCGCCATTAAAATCGTTCTGCAGCCATCTGTCATCACATCTCATTCATAGGCTTGCCGTCACGTAGCATTTTGTGTGAGGTGCTGGGGTCCGTTCATCGCCATCCTGGTCCCGGAGCTTCGGAGCCCTGCGCCTGCCGTGGTCGTCGGTCGTGTGCACCAGTAAACTGAGGGGCTTTATGTGTACCTGGTCGCCCCGCCCGGCTGTGGCCCAACCCACCGGACCTGAACCGACCCCGCCGCTCACCCCAGTCCCGTCCCCCGCCCTCACCACAAGACACGACGAACTGACGACGTTGCCACGACCAGAATGACCCGTCCGCCCCGACACGCTGCCCACACATGAGGACACCTACCGCCTCCCTGGCCCTGCCGTTAGGTGCGTCCAAGGGCCTCGGCCGTCGAATCCTAGCAACCTTCGGCCCGCATGCTTCGTGGACTGGGACTCATTCGCTGATCGTCTCATCCACTGTGACGGCAAGCCCTTCACCTCCTTCTTCTGTATTCAATCACTTTTTAAGCCCATCGTCCTCTACAGCATTTCATCTTCACTGCCGATCTTCTCGTTCGCGGTCGGGACGATCCCCTGGCGGCGCAGTTGCGCTGGCAGGAGTGCTCGCGCCAGGCTGTCCGCCATTAAAATCATTATTTAGCCATCTGTCATCTCATTTCATTCATGGGCTTGCCGTCACGTAACAACATAACTAGGCCACCACAGCACAGAGGCTGAGAGAGGATATAAAAGCCTTATATGCGAAGCACATACATTGCCTGTGTTTTCCGCTCGGATTTTAATCAAATGCATTGCTGTCTAGAGCTAATTATGGTGATTTTGATGCTATGTACTTTTGCAACAAGCTGCGGTAAGCCTTAATACGCGCGCAGAGCGGTCTAAATTGCGTTTTTGGCCAAAAACGTAGTGCTGAACTGTACATTTAAGACCTGTACTCCACAACCACAACAGCTGTTTGCCTTTCGTTTTTTTTTCTGCGGATAAGGTGGTTCTAGCTCTAGCAATTGGCAGCTGCACATTAGAGCCTGTTGAAAAGAAATGTAGAAGGGCATGGCTCACTTCGCTTTTTATTGGCGGACAGCGGTGACGTGGAATTGCCACTCATCCTTTCGCTAAGTGTCTTCGATACTTACACAACATCACATAAGCTCGTAAACAAACGGCTACGATGTGAATCTACATGTACGTGCTTAAGAGTAATCTTTACAACTCTCGTTCGAGGCGTATCGAAGCTCGGGGTACTTGTTTATGCAGTAGCACAGCTGCCGGCCGTTTCGGTGGCACAAAACCTTTTTCTCATTGAAAACAGTCTATCCGCTTCGTCACGGGCAGCGGCGGTGCTCTCACAGGTTTTAGACGACATCTTGCGCTTCAAACATTGAGTACTATTGCAGTCGAGGTCTTCTCGCGCGATTTTCGCGTGCTGCTATGCTGCGATTCGCCCTCCATTAGTCTCTTTCTCAGTAGTTAGTCCGTTTAGTTCGAGCACGGCGCGCATTTGTGGCAAGAAGAGTGTCGTGAGCAAATTTAGGGACTAAGGGGGGTTTTGAGGACTTGAATTTTCCTTGCTCCCTCCTGGACCAGTTTTTTTTTTCGTGGGGAACACATCTTTATTTCTTTAATAGAACCCTCAGCGTGCACATCAAGCGCTCCCTGACGCAGTCGAATATGCGCACACCAACTTAAAGCGGCAGACGCCCCAACGCACACAGATTTCTTCAGCGGCCCGCATGGACTTCATTGGCAGGAAAGCCGGCCTTGAAATAATAATGTTTCAGAGGATAGAGGGTGACATACTGCATTTATTTAGTGCCTCTGCATTTTTTTATGTGCGCTCAAGCAAATACGGGAAGCGGTACATGTGCATTTGGTGGTGACCAGAGGATCGCAGTATTTTGTCGGAGAATGAGTAGGTGGCCAGACTAATGCCGGCTACGACTTCATTATTCATGGCCGCCTTTTCCTGAAAGGAAATCACCTCGCCGGATCTCGACACCGTCGAGAACGCGAAACACACTGGCAAGCTGTCAAACCAAGCGACGATGTCGGGAAAGCTAAAACTCGACACAGCACTAGAACCACAAAGCGCTCGCAACGGACCGTGTGCAGCGAAAAGATTGAATGGGGGAACATGGATCTCCATTTCAATACGCTGTAGCGCAGCAAAAGACGAGGACACAAGAGACGAGAGACGAACACCACGAGCGCTAACTTCCAACAAATTTTATTCTCCTGAAGCATCACATTTGTACTACACCAGAAAACAGTAATCACACGTGCGAACAGTATCGATTTCTTAGAAAAACGAGCTCCTTATCTGAGAGGAGAATGGAAGGTGTGCTTGCACACGAGCATCCTGACCTATTTATCTTTTCGGCTTCAATGATTTCGCGCGTTAACCTTTCTCTACTTTTTCCTATTACAAGTCTTTTATCAAAGAAAGGCTTACAGGGTTTTGACTTGCATGCGAGAATGTGGTCAATCAGCAAATCCGCCTTGCCCGTTTCTGACGTTGCGAGCGTGTTCCATTAGGCGCTCGTTCAGACATCTCCCCGTCTGGCCGATATAGTGTTTCCCGCATGACAAGGGAATTTGATATACAACACCTTCATCGCACGTGACGTAGGGCTTCTGGTGCCTAGTTGCGCATCCGCGCGCTTTGTTGGTGTTGGTTTTTCCCAGTTTGCACAACGTTGCAAGTTTTTTCGGCGCCGAGAACACGACGGTCGCATTCGCTCGTTGACCAATTCTTTTTAAATTGTGGGAAATCTTGTGTAACGAAGTCAACGAGCGAATGCGACCGTCGTGTTCTCGGCGCCGAAAAAACTAGCATGTGCGCAATTCTTTTTTGGCCATAGCATGTACGCGAAAAAGGAATGTTCCAGGGTACCCGATGACGATAGGGATAGACGCTGTGTGTGCTCTCTAAGTTTGCCTGTGTTAGGAATGTCTCAAGTTTCCCCTTAATTGCTCGCTTGTAGCATCTAATTAACTTGAAGCTATATATGTCAGTAGCTTTTAATATATTGTTTTTGAGGAAAAGTGGTTGAGTGTGTTCCAAGTAAGGAACATTCTCAATTGCTCGTATTGCTTTCTTCTGCAATAGAATTAAGCTATGTATATTCTTTAATGTCGTGTTCCCCCAAATCAGTGAGAAATAATCAAGCTGCGAATGAATTAATGAATTATAAGGAAGTTTTTTTACGCCCGTTGGAAACGAGTGAGGGCACCTATTTAAAATTCCGGTAGCTTTTTGCACTTTCCCGCAAAGAATCTTGACATGTTCGTTCTAAGACATGTCATCTGAGAAAGTCACCCCAAGTGTTTTAAGACTTCTATCGTACGATATACTAAATGGTCCTAATCAGATAGTATTGGTCACCATGACGCAAGTCCCTCGAACCCTAAAAAGGACGCACTTTGTTTTTGTCTCGTTGATAAGCAGGTTGTTTCTTTGCGACCATTCTTGAAGCGTATTGCAAACGGAGCTTGCTTCGCGAAGCATACATGATAAATCTCGGCCTGCAACATGCACAGTACAGTCATCGGCGTAGATTACAAATTGACATCTTGAGATTGTTTGAACAACATCATTTACGTAGTACAAAAACAATATGGGACCTAGGATACTTCCTTGTGGAACGCCAGTTTTTATTTGTCGAGGGCTTGATTTATGTTCGTTAATTTCTACAAATTGGGTTCGTGAGTGAACGTAAGATTTTAGACGCTGGAGCGATAGTCCTCGGATGCCATATCTTTCTAATTTTGTGAGGAATAAGTCGTGGTTAACGCGGTCAAAAGCTTTACTGAAGTCTAGGTAAATACCAAGCGTCATTCATTTTTTTTTTTCAAAGTTATCTAGTATTATGTCTTCCTCAATTAGTAAGGCGGTTTCTGTAGAGCGATTTTGTCTGAAACCATGCTGACTATCTGTTATTAAATTATATTTGCTAGAGAAACTATCCACTCGGACCTTAATTACCTTTTCAAGGCCGTTAGAAAAAATTAGCAGTATACAGACTGGACGATAATTACTCATATTGTTCCTATCTCCTCCTTTGTGCATAATTGTCACTTTCGCGACCTTCATGCTCTGGGGAAAAACGCCTGTTGACAATGCAGTGTTGAAAATATGAGCTAATACAAGTGCAATAAGATCCACTACATGTTTAACTGGTCTGAGTTCGATGCCATCTACATCTTTACTGCGGCTGTTTTTGAGGCTCTGGATAAGCGTTTTTACTTCTGAGGTACAAGTGGGTTGCAAGAATAATGTATTTAAATTCATTTGGGTAATTGTGGGGGCATCATAATCGTTACTGCGGACTCCTATATCAGTAAAAAGTTATTAAAGTGGTCTGCGAGCTCTTTCTCTTTGAGAAGCGTATCGTTTATTGTCAGGCTGTCAATGCGGCTGAACTCATCTTTCCTGTTTAACACACTGTTTATCCCTTTCCACAAGATATCGCTTCTTTGTAGACAGGTTTCATCAAATACACGATAGTAATAGTCATATTTTGCTTTTTTCGTTTCTTTATTTACTTTATTTAGAAAAGCTTTATATTCTATCCATTTACTGATGTTTCTAGATTGGATAAAGCATTGACAAAGTTCATTTTTCTTTTTAATTTGCTTAAGAAGGTAATTTGTGATCCATGGCCTGCGTGCTCGTTTTGTTTGATGGTGTATCTTTAACGGAAAGGATTCAAAGTAAAGTTTCCGAAAAATGCTCAGGAATTTGTTATAGGAATCATCAGCGTCTGTGAGCTGAAAGATATCGCTGTAATCAATCCGGAGCAGTTTCTGCATGAAACTTTCTAATGTGGCGGGCGAGATATCAGGATATGCGATTACATCTGCTTCTTTGGGCCTACGAACGCTGCGGTGCTTTATAAACAAAACTGTGTTCGCATGCGGTCGCTTATGTCCGCACATAATGCTCCCGATAGTATGACTTCTGACGACGAGTTCGTAAGGAACATGTCCAGCAGTGAAGATGTAGATGCAGTGATACGCGTTGGCGATGTAATTACATTGCGAAAATTATTGCATTCAAGGACGGATATAAATTGTGCCGCTGGGGTTGAATTTTTAGATACGTCCACATTAAAATCACCTCCACAGGTTAGCTCATATCTGTTGTCATTTGCATATGATAAAAGACAAAAACGCAGATACGTTACAACTAGGTGGACGATATACTACCGCAAACAAATTCCTGCCCGTTCTTATGCAGAGAACCTCTAAACTATCATTTATAACCGAGAATTCTACCTTTACGCTGTCCTTGAACACTGTCTGGATTGCGATGCCCCTCCTCGTAGGCCTTGGCGATTTAAGTAGTGATGTTGATAACCGGGCAAGACTAGAAAATCAGAATAGTTTGTGTACCATGTTTCGCTGAACATAATGACATCAAACGAAGCCACATGATTCTAGCAATACACCTATATCATCGTGGTTTGACGAAACAGATCTGGTATTTAAGTGGAACAATTTGATGCACTTAGCTAGGTTAATCCCAACGAGATCCTTTATATCTTCCGGAAGAATACAATCCATGATATCGGCCACTTATACTTTAGGCGATGTATCGGCACAGGTCATGCCGATGTCACTTTCGCGAAGAATTTCTACAATCGGTGACGTCTCAGTGCGGCGCGCTAAAATGCTGCCGTTTCGGGTCCAGACAAACTTCCAGTTGTGCTCACGCTGGCGCGCACTAGCCATCCCAAGCAATTTTTACAATGTCGGGCACAAGTGCTCATTTATGTACACTGGAGAAACGTTTTCATCTGGAGAAACATTTTCATCTTCACTTGAGAGTCCTAGCGTCTCATTGGTGAGTCTTTTCTTTCGCGACTTCTCAAGGACCTTGTATCGCTTCTCACGACGTTGAAACTGCACGATGATGTTTGTTTTGTCTTTCTCTTTTGTTTGCACTCTGTGGCACAGGTCTACGTCGTCGTTAGATATCGCTTCGCCAATGACGTCAACAATCATTCTGAGCAGCTCGGCAAGATTTCATTGGGTATTTGTTTGATTCCTTTCATTTCCAGATTTCGATTTCTGGAGTACTGTTCTAACCCGACCGTGGCGGCTGCGTTTTTATGGAGGCAAAACGCTAAGGCGCCCGTGTGCTGTGCGATGTCAGTGCACGTTAAAGATCCCCAGGTGGTCGAAATTATGCCGGAGCCCTCCACAACGGCAGCTATTCTTCCTTTCTTCTTTCACTCCCTCCTTTATCCCTTCCCATACGGCGCGGTTCAGGTGTCCAAAGATATATGATACAGATACTGCGCCATCTCCTTTCCCCAAAAACCAATTATTATTATTATTATTACTGTTCTGATTTCACCAAGTTTATCTGGTATTCAGCCAGGTCCTTTTCAAGCGAGAAACCTTCTGCCGAAGGCAGTCGTTTTCTTTCTTAACACTACTGTTTTCGTTTAGAGTAGTCTCTAGGCGTCGGTTTGCATCATCAAGTGTCTCACTCATCTCATTCATGCTCACTTTTATCTCTTCTAGTTCTGTACGCAGTCCCCTTTCCTCTTGTCTAATGTTTCCCTCTAGTGCATCCCTTAGAGCTTTGCATTCCAGTTTCATTTCTTCTTTGAAATCGCTCAGTAGTTTTTTCACTTGTTTAGTCATATTTTTAGGAATACACTTCCCACACTTTTTGCAAATCTGCGTAAAACAGCTACAGGCAACAGTTAAAGGCAGCAGTGACAGCGGTGCAGAAAACCCAAGAGAAATATTGCGTAGTTAAAAGAACTGTGGACTAACCTGCATGATGCAGTGAACACGAGTAAGGTGGTGCCCTCAGCGTCGCTGTCACTGCTGCCGAATGCGCGACTTGGCGACTCGATGCTGGCTTTATAGGTGCTGGATGGGGGGCGTGGCTGTATCGTCGTATTCTTTGCGCCGCTTGCGGCCGGCGCCCCGATGGCCGGGTACACGAAGACCAGTACGTGGTAGTGCAGCGATGACCGGGCAACCGCAGATCCGTGTGTAGTCCAGCAGCGATTTGCCAGGGAACAGGCACAGTGCTGCCCCTTCACTTGCGTACACGATGCCTGCATGATGCAGTGAACACGAGTAAGGTGTTGCCCTCAGCGTCGCTGTCACTGCTCCCGAATGCGCGCCTCGGCGACTCGATGCTGGCTTTATAGGTGCTGGATGTGGTGCATGGCTGTATCGTCGTATTCTCTGCGTCGCTTGCGGCCGGCGCCACGATGGCCGGGTACACGAAGACCGGTGCGTAGTAGTGCAGCGATGACCGGGCAACCGCAGATCCGCGTGTAGTCCAGAAGCGATTTGCCAGGGAGCAGGCACAGTTTTGTAGTGCAGCGATGACCGGGCAATCGCCGGTCCGCGTGTAGTCCAGCAGCGATTTGCCAGGGAACAGGCACAGTGTTGCCCCTTCACTTGCGTACAGGATGCCTGCAAGATGCAGTGAACACGAGTAAGGTGTTGCCCTCAGCGTCGCTGTCACTGCTCCCGAATGCGCGCCTCGGCGACTCGATGCTGGCTTTATAGGGGCTGGATGTGGGGCATGGCTGTATCGTCGTATTCTCTGCGTCGCTTGCGGCCGGCGCCACGATGGCCGGGTATACGAAGACCGGTGCGTAGTAGTGCAGTGATGACCGGGCAACCGCAGATCCGCGTGTAGTCCAGAAGCGATTTGCCAGGGAGCAGGCACAGTGTTGTAGTGCAGCGATGACCGGGCAACCGCAGATCCGCGTGTAGTCCAGCAGCGATTTGCCAGGGAACAGGCACAGTGTTGCCCCTTCACTTGCGTACAGGATGCCTGCAAGATGCAGTGAACACGAGTATGGAGTTGCCCTCAGCGTCGCTGTCACTGCTCCCGAATGCGCGCCTCGGCGACTCGATGCTGGCTTTATAGGTGCTGGATGTGGGGCATGGCTGTATCGTCGTATTCTCTGCGTCGCTTGCGGCCGGCGCCACTATGGCCGGGTACACGAAGACCGGTGCGTAGTAGTGCAGCGATGACCGGGCAACCGCAGATCCGCGTGTAGTCCACAAGCGATTTGCCAGGGAGCACGCACAGTGTTGTAGTGCAGCGATGACCGGGCAACCGCAGATCCGTGTGTAGTCCAGCGGCGATTTGCCAGGGAACAGGCACAGCGTTGCCCCTTCACTTGCGTACAGGATGCCTGCATGATGCAGTGAACACGAGTAAGGTGTTGCCCTCAGCGTCGCTGTCACTGCTCCTGAATGCGCGCCTCGGCGACTCGATGCTGGCTTTATAGGTGCTGGATGTGGGGCATGGCTGTGTCGTCGTATTCTCTGCGTCGCTTGCGGCCGGCGCCACGATGGCCGGGTACACAAAGACCGGTGCGTAGTAATGCAGCGATGACCGGGCAACCCCAGATCCGCGTGTAGTCCAGCAGGGATTTGCCAGGGAACAGGCACAGTGTTGCCCCTTCACTTGCGTACAGGATGCCTGAATGATGCAGTGAACACGAGTAAGGTGTTGCCCTCAGCGTCGCTGTCACTGCTCCCGAATGCGCGCCTCGGCGACTCGATGCTGGCTTTATAGGTGCTGGATGTGGGGCATGGCTGTATCGTCGTATTCTCTGCGTCGCTTGCGGCCGGCGCCACGATGGCCGGGTACACGAAGACCGGTGCGTAGTAGTGCAGCGATGACCGGGCAACCGCAGATCCGCGTGTAGTCCACAAGCGATTTGCCAGGGAGCAGGCACAGTGTTGTAGTGCAGCGAT
This sequence comes from Amblyomma americanum, assembly GCF_052857255.1. NCBI lineage: Eukaryota > Metazoa > Arthropoda > Arachnida > Ixodida > Ixodidae > Amblyomma > Amblyomma americanum. Next base: position 76,895,860 of record NC_135501.1, on the reverse strand, counting down.
GACCGGACAACCGCAGATCCGTGTGTAGTCCAGCAGCGATTTGCCAGGGAACAGGCACAGCGTTGCCCCTTCACTTGCGTACAGGATGCCTGCATGATGCAGTGAACACGAGTAAGGTGTTGCCCTCAGCGTCGCTGTCACTGCTCCCGAATGCGCGCCTCGGCGACTCGATGCTGGCTTTATAGGTGCTGGATGTGGGCATGGCTGTGTCGTCTTATTCTCTGCGTCGCTTGCGGCCGGAGCCACGATGGCCGGGTACACAAAGACCGGTGCGTAGTAATGCAGCGATGACCGGGCAACCCCAGATCCGCGTGTAGTCCAGCAGGGATTTGCCAGGGAACAGACACAGTGTTGCCCCTTCACTTGCGTACAGGATGCCTGCATGATGCATTGAACACGAGTAAGGTGTTGCCCTCAGCGTCGCTGTCACTGCTCCCGAATGCGCGCCTCGGCGACTCGATGCTGGCTTTATAGGTGCTGGATGTGGGGCATGGCTGTATCGTCGTATTCTCGGCGTCGCTTGCGGCCGGCGCCACGATGGCCGGGTACACGAAGACCGGTGCGTAGTAATGCAGCGATGACCGGGCAACCCCAGATCCGCGTGTTGTCCAGCAGGGATTTGCCAGGGAACAGGCACAGTGTTGCCCCTTCACTTGCGTACAGGATGCCTGCAAGATGCAGTGAACACGAGTAAGGTGTTGCCCTCAGCGTCGCTGTCACTGCTGCCGAATGCGCGACTTGGCGACCCGATGCTGGCTTTATAGGTGCTGGATGGGGGGCATGGCTGTATCGTCGTATTCTTTGCGCCGCTTGCGGCCGGCCCCACGATTGCCGGGTACACAAAGACCGGTGCGTAGTAGTGCACCGATGACCGAGCAACCGCAGATCCGCGTGTAGTCCAGCAGGGATTTGCCAGGGAACAGGCACAGGGTTGAGACCGGTGCGTAGTAGTGCAGCGATGACCGAGCAACCGCAGGTACGCGTGTAGTCCAGCAGGGATGTGCCAGGAAACAAGCACAGTGTTGCCCCTTCACTTGCGTACAGGATGCTTGCTAGATGCAGTGAACACGAGTAAGGTGTTGCCCTCAGCGCCGCTGTCACTGCTGCCGAATGCGCGACTCGGCGACTCGATGCTGGCTTTATAGGTGCTGGATGTGCGGCATGGCTGTATCGTCGTATTCTCTGCGTCGCTTGCGACCGGCGCCACGATGGCCGGGTACATGAAGACCGGTGCGTAGTAGAGCAGCGATGACCGGGCAACCGCAGATCCGCGTGTAGTCCAGAAGCGATTTGCCAGGGAGCAGGCACAGTGTTGTAGTGCAGCGATGACCGGGCAACCGCAGATCCGCGTGTAGTCCAGCAGCGATTTGCCATGCAACAGGCACAGTGTTGCCCCTTCACTTGCGTACAGGATGCCTGCAAGAAGCAGTGAACACGAATAAGGTGTTGCCCTCAGCGCCGCTGTCACTGCTGCCGAATGCGCGACTCGGCGACTCGATGCTGGCTGTATAGGTGCTGGATGTGGGGCATGGCTGTATCGTCGTATTCTCTGCGCCGCTTGCGGCCGGCGCCACGATTGCCGGGTACACAAAGACCGGTGCGTAGTAGTGCACCGATGACCGAGCAACCGCAGATCCGCGTGTAGTCCAGCAGGGATTTGCCAGGGAACAGGCAGAGTGTTGAGACCGGTGCGTAGTAGTGCAGCGATGACCGAGCAACCGCAGGTACGCGTGTAGTCCAGCAGGGATGTGCCAGGAAACAAGCACAGTGTTGCCCCTTCACTTGCGTACAGGATGCTTGCTAGATGCAGTGAACACGAGTAAGGTGTTGCCCTCAGCGCCGCTGTCACTGCTGCCGAATGCGCGACTCGGCGACTCGATGCTGGCTTTATAGGTGCTGGATGTGCGGCATGGCTGTATCGTCGTATTCTCTGCGTCGCTTGCGACCGGCGCCACGATGGCCGGGTACATGAAGACCGGTGCGTAGTAGAGCAGCGATGACCGGGCAACCGCAGATCCGCGTGTAGTCCAGAAGCGATTTGCCAGGGAGCAGGCACAGTGTTGTAGTGCAGCGATGACCGGGCAACCGCAGATCCGCGTGTAGTCCAGCAGCGATTTGCCATGCAACAGGCACAGTGTTGCCCCTTCACTTGCGTACAGGATGCCTGCAAGAAGCAGTGAACACGAATAAGGTGTTGCCCTCAGCGCCGCTGTCACTGCTGCCGAATGCGCGACTCGGCGACTCGATGCTGGCTTTATAGGTGCTGGATGTGGGGCATGGCTGTATCGTCGTATTCTCTGCGTCGCTTGCGACCGGCGCCACGATGGCCGGGTACATGAAGACCGGTGCGTAGTAGAGCAGCGATGACCGGGCAACCGCAGATCCGCGTGTAGTCCAGAAGCGATTTGCCAGGGAGCAGGCACAGTGTTGTAGTGCAGCGATGACCGGGCAACCGCAGATTCGCGTGTAGTCCAGCAGCGATTTGCCATGCAACAGGCACAGTGTTGCCCCTTCACTTGCGTACAGGATGCCTGCAAGATGCAGTGAACACGAATAAGGTGTTGCCCTCAGCGCCGCTGTCACTGCTGCCGAATGCGCGACTCGGCGACTCGATGCTGGCTTTATAGGTGCTGGATGTGGGGCATGGCTGTATCGTCGTATTCTCTGCGTCGCTTGCGACCGGCGCCACGATGGCCGGGTACATGAAGACCGGTGCGTAGTAGAGCAGCGATGACCGGGCAACCGCAGATCCGCGTGTAGTCCAGAGCGATTTGCCAGGGAGCAGGCACAGTGTTGTAGTGCAGCGATGACCGGGCAACCGCAGATCCGCGTGTAGTCCAGCAGCGATTTGCCATGCAACAGGCACAGTGTTGCCCCTTCACTTGCGTACAGGATGCCTGCAAGATGCAGTGAACACGAATAAGGTGTTGCCCTCAGCGTCGCTGTCACTGCTGCCGAATGCGCGACTCGGCGACTCGATGCTGGCTTTATAGGTGCTGGATGGGGGGGCGTGGCTGTATCGTCGCATTCTTTGCGCCGCTTGCGGCCGGCGCCACGATTGCCGGGTACACGAAGACCGGTACGTAGTAGTGCAGCGATGACCGAGCAACCGCAGATCCGCGTGTAGTCCAGCAGGGATTTGCCAGAGAACAGGCACAGTGTTGCTCCTTCACTTGCGTACAGGATGCCTGCAAGGTGCAGTGAACACGAGTAAGGTGTTGCCCTCAGCGTCGCTGTCACTGCTGCCGAATGCGCGACTCGGCGACTCGATGCTGGCTTTATAGGTGCTGGATGGGGGGCGTGGCTTTATCGTCGTATTCTTTGCGCCGCTTGCGGCCGGCGCCACGATTGCCGGGTACACGAAGACCGGTGCGTAGTAGTGCAGTGATGACCGGGCAACCGCAGATCCGCGTGTAGTCCAGCAGCGATTTGCCAGGGAACAGGCGCAGTGTTGCCCCTTCACTTGCGTACAGGATGCCTGCAAGATGCAGTGAACAAATGAAAATCACAGTAAACTGTACTGAGGGGCGACTTCAGTGCGAAGGTGGGCAAGAAGCAGGCTGGCGACCAGGTGGTAGGCGGCTATGGGATAGGTTCTAGGAATAGCAGGTGAGAGCTATTAGTCGAACTCTCAGATAGGGGGAATAATTTAAGACATAACGAATATCTTCCTCCGAAAACGAGAGAACAGGAAGTGAACCTAGAGAGTCCTAATGGTGAGACTAAAAATGAAATCGGCTTCATACTATGCGCTCTACTTGGCATCGTTCAGGTTGTGGACATTCTCGTAAAGGTGCGTTGTAGCGACCACAGAATGCTAAGGTCTCAGATTAGCTTAGACTTGAAGAGGGATCAGAAGACGCTAGGGAGAGGCATTGCTGCAGAACACGTTCTGGGATAAGTTGGTGCATAGATTGAATAGATGAAGCGCTCAAAAAACAGAACACAAAGAATAACACGAGACAGGCACTACTTGCAACTGTTTATTGAATTCACGACCTGCTTATTTATAGCGAACAGGAAAGCGTGGTGGAAGGGGAGACAAAAACAATGCAACAAACAAAAGGTAAGCGACATGTGCGAGGGCAAGGATACTACAATGGAGGGCACAAAAGTGAGTTATTTCTAAACTTATGTAAAAGCATACTTTCATTCTTATGAATGACAAGCGATGGGCTGCTACACAGGAACTCCCGCTTTATTAAATCCTGTTGACTTCTAGCAATTCACAGGCTGTCTTATCTTTGCTTCTACATAATAACATAGTGTCTTGGAGCTTCGCTTCACAAAGTTCCTGCTCCTATATGCCACAGTCCTTGCAATGATGCGGCAAATGTTAACCGGTACCAGTTACTAGCGAACGATTATGCTACATTAGACGCCTGTCTGGCCGATGCACACCTTCCACAAGTCAGCGGGATGCTATAAACTACCCCCACGGCTCATTTCACAATAGGGTTTCCATGCTTAGTTCCGCATTTTGATGACTTCGGATTATCAGTCCCTATTTTTTACACGGCGATGCAAGATTTCTGGGCGCAGAGAAGACCACAGGAAATTTGTGTTTCACAGCTACATGCTATAAGATTATGAGCCACTTTGTGGGAGTCTGGAATCACCACCGGTTTGATTTTCTTTTCGGATACTTCACCCTCCTCGCTCTTTCCTTCTTCACCTTTTTCAGCATTGCTTCTGCGACAGAACTTATCCCCAGGGAAAGAAATCCTGCCGGTTTAAGCTTTTGGATCTGTAAATCAAAGCTTCCTGTACTTTATGACAGCAATATTTCTTCGACAGTAATGGTTATGTCAATATCTTGTAAATTGTTTTCTTTCGGGAATTCATAAGTAAAGTCCAAACCGTTGGCACGTTGTTTCAAATGAGACAAAATATCCTGCTCAGTTAGCAAGTAAGTCAATTATTGCCAATTAGTCAATTATAGTGACTATCGAATCGCCAATGACTAACTCACAAACTGCACAGGATATTTGATCTGATTTTAAACAACATGTCAAAGGTTTGTATTCCACTTATGAACTCGCGAAAGAGAACAAGTTACAGCTTTTGAAGATTAGCATTACCATTACTGACGAAGGTGTTTGCTGGATGTATCATCCTCGTGCCCGCAAAGAACTGTTGCCGTGCGATTCGACGCACTAGAAAACTGTGAAACGTGCCCTTGCCATCATGTGCCTTGAATCCGCTCTAAAGAAATCTTGCTCTCATAAAGTACAGGAAAGCTTCGATGTACAGATCCAAAAGCTTAAACAGGCAGGATTTACATGCCTGGTGATAAGTTCTATAACGGAAGCACTGCTGAAAAAGGCGAAGAAAGAGAGAGGAGGGTGAAGTATCTGAAAAGAAAATCAAACCAAACCGGTGGTGATTCCATATTTTCAAAAAGTGGCTCATAATCTTAAGCTTGTAGCTGTGAAAAACAAATTTCCTGTGGTCTTCTCTGCACCCAGAAAACTTTCATCGCTGCGTATAAAAATAGGAACTGATAATGCCAAGTCAAAAGAATGCGGAACTAAGCATGAAAACTATTTTGTGAAATGTGCTGTGGAGGTACTTTATAGCATGCCGCTGTCTTGTGGGAAGGTGTGCATCGGCCAGACAGGCCGATGTATTAATGAACGTCTAATGGAGCATAATGGCTCGCTAGGAACTGGTACCGGGTCACATTTACCGATCATTGTAACAAGGATTGCGGCAAAGAGGAGCAGAAAATTTGTGAAGCAAAGCTCGAAGACTCTCAGATATTATGTAGAAGCAAAGATAAGACTGCCTGTGAATTGCTGGAAGCCTATTGGATTAAAGAAAGTGGGAGTTCCTATGTTAGCACCCCATCGCTTGTCGTTCATAAGAATGAAAGTATGTTCTAGATAAGTTTAGGAAGAATTTATTCACTTTTGTAGCCTCTATTGTAGTATCCTTGCCCTCGCACATGTCATTTACCTGCTGTTTGTTGTATTGTTTTTTGTCTCTTTTTCGACCACGCCTTCCGTTTTGCTATAAATAAGCAGGTCCTTAATTCAATAAACAGTTTCAAGTAGCGCCTGCTTGTGTTATTCTTTGTCTGCGTTCTGTCCTTCGTGCGCTTCATCTACCCAAGCTAGTGAAGAGGAAGTCCATTTAAAGATGCCAAAGTAGAAGACTGGGCGAGTTAGTATGTACTCATACTGAAAAACAGCGCACACAATACAGAGACGAAGAAAAGAAACAACAACATGAGCGCTGACTTACCGCTGATCTTTATTGAGCATCATGTGCACAATATATAGGAAGGAAGGAAGTAGCAGATGCAATCAGAAGCAGTCAACGTCAGATGTAAATGGCCGTAAAAGCGATAAAAACGTAAAACGATGGTAAGGATAAAACAAGACGAAATCTCAAAACAGATGGTAACGGTGACGAAGCACTATGGTTGACTACGTAGCGAATAATGTCATAAGGTGTAAAGAGCCATAAAACGAAAATACATGAATAACAAAAACTCGATAAAATCTAACAAGTGGATGGCATATGAAGGTGACAAGGTTATGCTGACAACTCCACTACCTTATTAAAATACAAAGATGACATGGTTGAATTACGCTTGCGTGAACACGTTTAACAAATTTTCTAGAAGGGAAGTTCACTCTGATTCAACGGTTTTGGTCATGTTACATGACACGCTTGCACAAGGAATTAACAAGCACATGTTTTCACATTTTTATCTTTTTCTTGAACTTTTTTCAAAAGAAACGACATTTCTTTGTTAGATAAGATTATAGACGGTGCACTCACACAGGTATATTTATTAGATTTTATGTTGAAGGCTTCAATCACTTCCATGGTTAGTTGATCAGCGGACGCCACGCTGATCATAGGACGCCACGCTGATCAACTAACCAGGGAAGTGATTGAAGCCTTCAAAATAAAATCTAATAAATATACCGGTGTCAGTGCGCCTTCTATAATCTTATCTGACAAAAAGAAATGACGTTTCTTTCGAAAAAAGGTACAAGAAAAAGATAAAAATGTGAAAACATGTGCTTGTTAATTCCTTGTGCCATCGTGTCATGTAACGTGCCAAAAACCGTTGAATGAGAGTGAACTTCCCTTCTATAGAATTTGTTAAACGTCTTCGCGCATGCCTAATTCAACCATGTCACCTTTTAGTCTTTTAATAATGTAGCGGAGTTGTGAGCATAACCTTGTCACCTTCATATGCCACCCACTTGTTAGATCTTATAGATTTTTTTGTTATTCATGTATTTTAGTTTTATGGCTCTTTACCCCTTATGACATTATTCGCTACGTAGTCAACCATAGTGCTTCGTCACCGTTACCATCTGTTTTGAGATTTCGTCTTGTTTTATTCTTACCACCCTTTTACGTTTTTATTACTTTTACGGCCATTTACACCTGACGTTGACTGCTTCTGATTGCATCTGCTACTTCCTTCTTACCTATAAATTGTGCACTTGCTGCTCAATAAAGATCAGCTGTGAGTCAGCGCTGGTGTTGTCGTTTCTTTTCTTCGTCTCTGTATTATGTGCACTGTTTTTCAGTATGACCATTTAAAGAGCTAACGGTAAGAGGGGGAAAAAGAAGAATTCAGGATATTGCTGCAGAACAGATATTAAGCCGTAACTGCGGAAGACGATCTTAATGTTCATACAATGAACGATAATCTGACAGCTATCATCACGGAGTGCGGAATAGCAGTAGATATAGTAGGACGGTTCGACAGGATACCGGCAAGCTATGTCAGGAGACGAAAGTTCTGACTAAGAAACGTCAAAGCATGAGGGCTGCTATCCCTGCGGGCAGAATGGAACTAGCAGAGCTATCGAAGTTTATAAATCAGCCCACGAGGGGGGAGGGGGGGTAGCTGCCATAAGGAAGTTTATGATGGAGAAAATCGTGCGTGCTCTAAAGAACGGAGACAGCTTAAAAGCGATGAAGAGGAAACTAGGCATAGGTAAAAACCAGATGTGTGCGTTAGGAGACAAGGAGGGCACTGTTATTACCAATATGGATAAGATAGTTAAAGTAGCCGAAGAGTTCTACACAAATCTATATAGTAGCAACTGTAATCAGAACGTTCATGATAGAGACAGTGGCGCACAGCAATGCGTCATCCCGGCAGTAAGGAAAGAGGAACTAAAGAAAGCTTTAAGTGGAATACAAAGGGGAAAAGCAGCTGGTGAGGATCAGGCAACAGCAGTACTGTTGGAAGACGAAGGGGAGATTGTGCTAGGAAAACTAGCCACCTTGTATACGCAATGCCTTATGACCTCGACCGTAAAAGAAGCTTGGAAGAACTAAAACATAATCCTAATTCATAAGAAAGGAGACGCCAAGGACTTCAAAAATTACAGACCGATCAGCTTACTGTCCGTTCTCTACAAGGTATTTGCTAAGGTTTTCGCTCATAGATTCAGGGAAGCCTTACTTTAATCAACCAAATCATCAGGCAGGCTTACGTAAAGAATATTCCACAATAGATCATATTCACACTATCAATCAAGTGATAGAAAAATACGCAGAAGAAAACCAACCCCTATATATAGCCTTTATTGATTGCGAGAAAGCATTTTACTCAGTGTAAGCCTCAGCAGTCATTCAGGAATTGCGGAAATAGGGTATTGAAGATCCTTTTGTTAAAATACCGGAAGATATACATAGGAACTGCACAGCTATCTTAGTGTCCCTAAAGTCAGC